>NC_088236.1:7633945-7831445 GCF_036934945.1 Oncorhynchus masou masou | reverse complement strand
CCTGACTGGTGCTTCGGCCTCATCAAGCAGCGCTTCAGGAAGATCCGAGTGAACACTTTGTCTGAGATTGGTGGTGTTGTGAAGGACCGCACTGTGACAGGGGTCAACATCCCACAGCTGGTTGGACTGGAGGATGGTACGGTGCTGGTGGAAAGCTATGGCTGGCAACAACACCTCACACCGTACTTCAGGCTACTGCCACAGATCAAGCAGTACCAGCATTTCAGCTAAAAAAAAATATTTTCATTGTATGAGGTTATTCTTATCTACACTTAGGAGGTGAATTGATGTTGTGCAGGGTTGTCTTGTGATTTTCTGTTATTTCCTGTTTTACAGCTTCGATGCTCTGGAGCCAAGGTGATGTCACCGAGGAGCGTTCGGACTGTCGTAGATGGTCTGCCTGTAAAAGCACTACTGTCGTGACCAGGTTTCAGCTGCTGCGTATCCTTCCTCCCGTAGATGGTCTGCCTGTAAAAGCACTACTGTCGTGACCAGGTTTCAGCTGCTGCGTATCCTTCCTCCCGTAGATGGTCTGCCTGTAAAAGCACTACTGTCGTGACCAGGTTTCAGCTGCTGCGTATCCTTCCTCCCGTAGATGGTCTGCCTGTAAAAGCACTACTGTCGTGACCAGGTTTCAGCTGCTGCGTATCCTTCCTCCCGTAGATGGTCTGCCTGTAAAAGCACTACTGTCGTGACCAGGTTTCAGCTGCTGCGTATCCTTCCTCCCGTAGATGGTCTGCCTGTAAAAGCACTACTGTCGTGACCAGGTTTCAGCTGCTGCGTATCCTTCCTCCCGTAGATGGTCTGCCTGTAAAAGCACCACCTGGACTGGACAGCTAGACAAACGTATATTTTTGAGAAGATCATGGGAGTCGTGTGATGAAGACCTATGGACATCAAGGCCCTGCACCAAAGTCAAGGGCAGGACAGAAACAGGCTCTCTGAATATAGATTCCCTTGTTCATTACGTGGTTCGGACGGACCAGTCATCAGCACTATCTGCAGTCCCTCTATTCACAACTCTCTCCTAACACACACTCCATACGTTGCTGCCACTGTTATCATTATCCTGCTGCTCAGCCACTTTACCCCTGATTGTTTGCATTCAACTGCATAGTAACTATCGTTTATGATATTGTTTTTGTACATACTGTATATTATTTTATATTGACACTATTTCTGATATTGCTACTATACAAGTAACCATTTGGCTGTACAGTTTACACCTTCTGTAGAGACCATCCACTTAGCAAACTATTGATATATAAAAATGAATATTGATATGTGTGGTCTTAATACCATGATTTTGTGACACACCACAACAATGTCATGTGACCGTATCAAGCGTCCACCACATAAATATATGCCGTATGCATCTGTACATGTACATGTTCACCTCACTCAGGTTGCATGGTCTTAACTTATGTATGGAATAGTTTGTGATAATGTCATGACTGTCTGAAGAAGAAGTGAACCAAAGTGCAGCGTGGTGAGCGTACATTTCTCTTTATTTGAATGAATGTCGCCAACGAAACAAAGAAACGACCGTGAAGTTTACAAGGGCTATAGTGCCACTAACAAAGATAACGTCCCACAATAACAAAAGGGAAAAAGGCTGCCAAAGTATGATCCCCAATCACAGACAACGATAGACAGCTGTTCCCTGATTGAGAACCATACCCCGGCCAAAACATAGAAACACAAAACATAGAAATCAGAACATAGAATGCCCACCCCAAATCACACCCTGACCAAACCAAAATAGAGACATAAAAAGGGTCTCTAAGATCAGGGCGTGACAGATAAGTGCATGTCTAACAGTAGATACAGTACCAGTGTGAAGGCATTTGGGCAGTGGTGTAAAGTACTTAAGTAAAAATACTTGAAAGTACTACTTAAGTAGTTTTTTGTGTGGTATCTATACATTATGTTACTATATGTTTGGATACTTTTACTTCACTAGTAGTTTTTCATGTTGTTTGTCTGTAATTTTTGTAATGACTTGGTGCTGCCTAACTTGGCCAGGACGTTCTTGAAAAAGAGATGTAAATCTCAATGAGCCCTTCCTGGTTAAATAAAGGTTAAATAAAAAATAAAAATACTACATTCGTGAAGAAAACAATGTACTTTTTACTCAACACGTTTTTCTTGACACCCAAAAGAACTGGTTACATTTTGACAGGAAGATGGTCCAATTCACACACTTATCAAGAGAACATCCCTGGTCATCCCTACTGCCTCTGATCTGGTGGACTCACTAAACAGAGAACATCCCTGGTCATCCCTACTGCCTCTGATCTGGTGAACCCACTAAACAGAGAACATCCCTGGTCATCCCTACTGCCTCTGATCTGGTGGACTCACTAAACAGAGAACATCCCTGGTCATCCCTACTGCCTCTGATCTGGTGGACTCACTAAACAGAGAACATCCCTGGTCATCCCTACTGCCTCTGATCTGGTGGACTCACTAAACAGAGAACATCCCTGGTCTTCCCTACTGTCTCTGATCTGGGGGACTCACTAAACAGAGAACATCTCTGGTCATCTCTACTGCCTCTGATCTGGGGGACTCACTAAACAGAGAACATCCCTGGTCATCCCTTAATGCCTCTGATCCGGTGGACTCAATAAACAGAGAACATCCCTGGTCATCCCTACTGTCTCTGATCTGGTGGACTCACTAAACAGAGAACATCCATGGTCATCCCTACTGCCTCTGATCTGGTAGACTCACTAAACAGAGAACATCCCTGGTCATCCCTACTGCCTCTGATCTGGTGGACTCACTAAACAGAGAACATCCCTGGTCATCCCTACTGCCTCTGACTTGGTGGACTCACTAAACAGAGAACATCCCTGGTCATCCCTACTGTCTCTGATCTGGGGGACTCACTAAACAGAGAACATCCCTGGTCATCCCTACTGCCTCTGATCTGGTGGACTCACTAAACAGAGAACATCCCTGGTCATCCCTACTGCCTCTGATCTGGTGGACTCACTAAACAGAGAACATCCCTGGTCATCCCTACTGCCTCTGATCTGGTGGACTCACTAAACAGAGAACATCCCTGGTCATCCCTACTGCCTCTGATCTGGTGGACTCACTAAACAGAGAACATACCAGGTCATCCCTACTGCCTCTGATCTGGAGGACTCACTAAACAGAGAACATCCCTGGTCATCCCTACTGCCTCTGATCTGGTGGACTCACTAAACAGAGAACATCCCTGGTCATCCCTACTGTCTCTGATCTGGGGGACTCACTAAACAGAGAACATCTCTGGTCATCTCTACTGCCTCTGATCTGGGGGACTCACTAAACAGAGAACATCCCTGGTCATCCCTTAATGCCTCTGATCCGGTGGACTCACTAAACAGAGAACGTCCCTGGTCATCCCTACTGCCTCTGATCTGGGGGACTCACTAAACAGAGAACATCCCTGGTCATCCCTTAATGCCTCTGATCTGGTGGACTCACTAAACAGAGAACATCCCTGGTCATCCCTACTGCCTCTGATCTGGTGGACTCACTAAACAGAGAACATCCCTGGTCATCCCTACTGCCTCTGATCTGGTGGACTCACTAAACAGAGAACATCCCTGGTCATCCCTACTGTCTCTGATCTGGGGGACTCACTAAACAGAGAACATCTCTGGTCATCTCTACTGCCTCTGATCTGGGGGACTCACTAAACAGAGAACATCCCTGGTCATCCCTTAATGCCTCTGATCCGGTGGACTCACTAAACAGAGAACATCCCTGGTCATCCCTACTGTCTCTGATCTGGTGGACTCACTAAACAGAGAACGTCCATGGTCATCCCTACTGCCTCTGATCTGGTGGACTCACTAAACAGAGAACATCCCTGGTCATCCCTACTGTCTCTGATCTGGTGGACTCACTAAACAGAGAACGTCCATGGTCATCCCTACTGCCTCTGATCTGGTGGACTCACTAAAAAGAGAACATCCCTGGTCATCCCTACTGCCTCTGATCTGGTGGACTCACTAAACAGAGAACATCCCTGGTCATCCCTACTGCCTCTGATCTGGTGGACTCACTAAACAGAGAACATCCCTGGTCATCCCTACTGTCTCTGATCTGGGGGACTCACTAAACAGAGAACATCCCTGGTCATCCCTACTGCCTCTGATCTGGGGGACTCACTAAACAGAGAACATCCCTGGTCATCCCTACTGCCTCTGATCTGGGGGACTCACTAAACAGAGAACATCCCTGGTCATCCCTTAATGCCTCTGATCTGGTGGACTCACTAAACAGAGAACATCCCTGGTCATCCCTACTGCCTCTGATCTGGGGGACTCACTAAACAGAGAACATCCCTGGTCATCCCTTAATGCCTCTGATCTGGTGGACTCACTAAACAGAGAACATCCCTAATCATCCCTACTGCCTCTGATCTGGTGGACTCACTAAACATACATGCTTGGTTTGTAAATGATGTTTGAGTGTTGGAGTGTTCCCCTGGCTATCTGTAAATGATGTCTGAGTGTTGGAGTGTTCCCCTGGCTATCTGTAAATGATGTCTGAGTGTTGGAGTGTTCCCCTGGCTCTCTGTAAATGATGTCTGAGTGTTGGAGTGTTCCCCTGGCTCTCTGTAAATGATGTCTGAGTGTTGGAGTGTTCCCCTGGCTCTCTGTAAATGATGTCTGAGTGTTGGAGTGTTCCCCTGGCTCTCTGGAAATGATGCCTGAGTGTTGGAGTGTTCCAATGGCTCTCTGTAAATGATGTCTGAGTGTTGGAGTGTTCCCCTGGCTCTCTGTAAATGATGTCTGAGTGTTGGAGTGTTCCCCTGGCTCTCTGTAAATTATGTCTGAGTGTTGGAGTGTTCCCCTGGCTCTCTGTAAATTATGTCTGAGTGTTGGAGTGTTCCCCTGGCTCTCTGTAAATGATGTCTGAGTGTTGGAGTGTTCCCCTGGCTCTCTGTAAATGATGCCTGAGTGTTGGAGTGTTCCAATGGCTCTCTGTAAATGATGTCTGAGTGTTGGAGTGTTCCCCTGGCTCTCTGTAAATGATGTCTGAGTGTTGGAGTGTTCCCCTGGCTCTCTGTAAATTATGTCTGAGTGTTGGAGTGTTCCCCTGGCTCTCTGTAAATGATGTCTGAGTGTTGGAGTGTTCCCCTGGCTCTCTGTAAATGATGTCTGAGTGTTGGAGTGTTCCCCTGGCTCTCTGTAAATGATGTCTGAGTGTTGGAGTGTTCCCCTGGCTCTCTGTAAATTATGTCTGAGTGTTGGAGTGTTCCCCTGGCTCTCTGTAAATTATGTCTGAGTGTTGGAGTGTTCCTCTGGTTCTCTGTAAATGATGTCTGAGTGCTGGAGTGTTCCCCCTGGCTCTCTGTAAAGAAAACAAATAATGGTGTCGTCTGGTTTAATATTTTCAAATGATTTAAACTTTTACTCTGACAACGTAGTAGGTGTTGGGTTACAGCATTTCTTTCACACGATCCATCAATTTAGACACGTGTGTCTGGGTAAGTGTCTAATACATATATACAGTGGGGAGAACAAGCATCCCATTGGTTCCTTCCCTATATATGTCCCTCCCTTTGGTTCCTTCCCTATATATGTCACTCCCATTGGTTCCTTTCCCTATATATGTCACTCCCATTGGTTCCTTTCCCTATATATGTCACTCCCATTGGCTCCTTTCCCTATATATGTCACTCCCTTTGGTTCCTTTCCCTATATATGTCACTCCCTTTGGCTCCTTTCCCTATATATGACACTCCCATTGGTTCCTTTCACTATATATGTCACTCCCTTTGGTTCCTTTCCCTATATATGTCCCTCCCATTGGTTCCTTTCCCTATATATGTCACTCCCTTTGGCTCCTTTCCCTATATATGTCACTCCCTTTGGTTCCTTTCCCTATATATGTCACTCCCTTTGGCTCCTTTCCCTATATATGTCACTCCCATTGGTTCCTTTCCCTATATATGTCACTCCCTTTGGTTCCTTTCCCTATATATGTCACTCCCTTTGGTTCCTTTCCCTATATATGTCACTCCCATTGGTTCCTTTCCCTATATATGTCACTCCCTTTGGTTCCTTTCCCTATATATGTCACTCCCTTTGGTTCCTTTCCCTATATATGTCACTCCCTTTGGTTCCTTTCCCTATATATGTCTCTCCCTTTGGTTCCTTTCCCTATATATGTCTCTCCCTTTGGTTCCTTTCCCTATATATGTCACTCCCTTTGGTTCCTTTCCCTATATATGTCACTCCCTTTGGTTCCTTTCCCTATATATATGTCCCTCCCATTGGTTCCTTTCCCTATATATGTCACTCCCTTTGGCTCCTTTCCCTATATATGTCACTCCCTTTGGCTCCTTTCCCTATATATGTCACTCCCTTTGGTTCCTTTCCCTATATATGTCACTCCCTTTGGCTCCTTTCCCTATATATGTCACTCCCTTTGGCTACTTTCCCTATATATGTCACTCCCTTTGGTTCCTTTCCCTATATATGTCACTCCCTTTGGTTCCTTTCCCTATATATGTCACTCCCTTTGGTTCCTTTCCCTATATATGTCACTCCCATTGGTTCCTTTCCCTATATATGTCTCTCCCTTTGGTTCCTTTCCCTATATATGTCACTCCCTTTGGTTCCTTTCCCTATATATGTCACTCCCATTGGTTCCTTTCCCTATATATGTCACTCCCATTGGTTCCTTTCCCTATATATGTCACTCCCTTTGGTTCCTTCCCTATATATGTCACTCCCTTTGGTTCCTTTCCCTATATATGTCACTCCCTTTGGTTCCTTTCCCTATATATGTCACTCCCTTTGGTTTCTTTCCCTATATATGTCACTCCCATTGGTTCCTTTCCCTATATATGTCACTCCCTTTTTTTCCTTTCCCTATATATGTCACTCCCTTTGGTTCCTTTCCCTATATATGTCACTCCCATTGGTTCCTTTCCCTATATATGTCACTCCCTTTGGTTCCTTTCCCTATATATGTCACTCCCTTTGGCTCCTTTCCCTATATATGTCACTCCCTTTTTTTCCTTTCCCTATATATGTCACTCCCTTTGGTTCCTTTCCCTATATATGTCACTCCCATTGGTTCCTTTCCCTATATATGTCACTCCCTTTGGTTCCTTTCCCTATATATGTCACTCCCTTTGGCTCCTTTCCCTATATATGTCACTCCCTTTGGTTCCTTTCCCTATATATGTCACTCCCTTTGGTTCCTTTCCCTATATATATGTCCCTCCCATTGGTTCCTTTCCCTATATATGTCACTCCCTTTGGCTCCTTTCCCTATATATGTCACTCCCTTTGGTTCCTTTCCCTATATATGTCACTCCCTTTGGTTCCTTTCCCTATATATGTCACTCCCTTTGGCTCCTTTCCCTATATATGTCACTCCCTTTGGTTCCTTTCCCTATATATGTCACTCCCTTTGGCTCCTTTCCCTATATATGTCACTCCCTTTGGCTCCTTTCCCTATATATGTCACTCCCTTTGGTTCCTTTCCCTATATATGTCACTCCCTTTGGCTCCTTTCCCTATATATGTCACTCCCTTTGGTTCCTTTCCCTATATATGTCACTCCCTTTGGCTCCTTTCCCTATATATGTCACTCCCATTGGTTCCTTTCCCTATATATGTCACTCCCTTTGGTTCCTTTCCCTATATATGTCACTCCCTTTGGTTCCTTTCCCTATATATGTCACTCCCTTTGGTTCCTTTCCCTATATATGTCACTCCCTTTGGTTCCTTTCCCTATATATGTCACTCCCATTGGTTCCTTTCCCTATATATGTCACTCCCTTTGGCTACTTTCCCTATATATGTCACTCCCTTTGGTTCCTTTCCCTATATATGTCACTCCCTTTGGTTCCTTTCCCTATATATGTCACTCCCATTGGTTCCTTTCCCTATATATGTCACTCCCTTTGGTTCCTTTCCCTATATATGTCCCTCCCATTGGTTCCTTTCCCTATATATGTCACTCCCTTTGGTTCCTTTCCCTATATATGTCACTCCCTTTGGTTCCTTTCCCTATATATGTCACTCCCATTGGTTCCTTTCCCTATATATGTCACTCCCTTTTTTTCCTTTCCCTATATATGTCACTCCCATTGGTTCCTTTCCCTATATATGTCACTCCCTTTGGTTCCTTTCCCTATATATGTCCCTCCCATTGGTTCCTTTCCCTATATATGTCCCTCCCATTGGTTCCTTTCCCTATATATGTCCCTCCCTTTGGTTCCTTCCCTATATATGTCACTCCCATTGGTTCCTTTCCCTATATATGTCCCTCCCATTGGTTCCTTTCCCTATATATGTCCCTCCCTTTGGTTCCTTTCCCTATATATGTCACTCCCTTTGGTTCCTTTCCTATATATGTCACTCCCTTTGGTTCCTTTCCCTATATTTGTCACTCCCTTTGGTTCCTTTCCCTATATATGTCACTCCCATTGGTTCCTTTCCCTATATATGTCACTCCCATTGGTTCCTTCCCTATACAGTGGGGAGAACAAGCATTTGATACACTGCTGATTTTGCGGCAGTAATTAATTAGCATTTTATTGCATGACATAAGTATTTGATTCATCAGAAAAGCAGAACTTAATATTTGGTACAGAAACCTTTGTTTGCAATTACAGAGATCATATGTTTCCTGTAGTTCTTGACCAGGTTTGCACACACTGCAGCAGGAATTTTGGCCCACTCCTCCATACAGACGTTCTCCAGATCCTTCAGGTTTCGGGCCTGTCGCTGGTCAATACGGACTTTCAGCTCCCTCCAAAGATGTTCTACTACTCACTGTTTAGCACATGACCTCACATGAATTCTTAAAGAGATGTGTAGTGCAGGTTTAAGAGGGTGTAAACGATGCTGAATGTGTGTAGACAAAGGAGAGCTCTCCAGTAGGTACCAAAACATTCAAAGGCCATTTTCTCAGAAGTGAGTTCATAAGTTTATCAACATTCAAAGCAGTATTACTTTCCCATTGTTCCTCAACTGTAGTGTATGTTATATCATTTTGTAGCTCTGAGTCTCTACTTTTATCCAATGTAAAAAAAAAAACTAAATTTCAAATGTTGCTACGTATGACCGATTAGAGCTGGTCAGTCACAGTTTATTGTTCTCTAGGGCAACGGTGTCGAGATGGAATTTGTATTTGTGGTCCTGGTATCAACACCATTATTTTTGTCTTACTGAGATTTACTGCCAGGACCTGGTAGAATCTGTGCAGAAGATCTAGGTCCTGATGTGGGCCCTCCTTGGTTGGGGACAGATCTAGGTATTGCTGTGGGCCCTCCTTGGTTGGGGACAGATCTAGGTATTGCTGTGGGCCCTCCTTGGTTGGGGACAGATCTAGGTATTGCTGTGGGCCCTCCTTGGTTGGGGACAGATCTAGTTATTGCTGTGGGCCCTCCTTGGTTGGGGACAGATCTAGTTATTGCTGTGGGCCCTCCTTGGTTGGGGACAGATCTAGGTGCTGCTGTGGGCCCTCCTTGGTTGGGGACAGATCTAGGTGCTGCTGTAGACCCTCCTTGGTTGGGGACAGATCTAGGTGCTGCTGCAGGCCCTCCTTGGTTGGAGACAGATGTAGGTGCTGCTGTAGGCCCTCCTTGGTTGGAGACAGAATCACCAGATCATCAGCAAACAGTAGACATTTGACTTCAGATTCTAGTAGGGTGAGGCCGGATGCTGCAGACTTTTCTAGTGCCCTCGCCAATTCATTGATATATACTGGCTTTGATGCCTCATGATCGAGTATTGCTCTGTTTAAGTAGACTGTAATTTTGCTGTGGTCTGATAGGGGTGTCAGTGGGCTGACTGTGAACGCTCTGGGAGGCTCTGGGTTGAGGTCAGTGATAAAGTAGTCTACAGTACTACTGTCAAGAGATGAGCTATATGTGTAACTACCATAGGAGTCCCCTCGAAGCCTACCATTGTCTATGTACATACCTAGCATGCAACAGAGCTGCAGGAGTTGTGACACATTTTTGTTGGTTATGTTGTCATAGTTGTGTCTAGGGGGCATATGGGGGAGGGAATGGTGTCACCTCCAGGTAGGTGTTTTGTCACACCCTGACCATAGTTTGCTTTGTATGTTTCTATGTTTTGGTTGGTCAGGGTGTGATCTGAGTGGGCATTCTATGTTGGATGTCTTGTTTGTCTATTTCTATGTCTGGCCTGATATGGTTCTCAATCAGAGGCAGGTGTTAGTCATTGTCTCTGATTGGGAACCATATTTAGGTAGCCTGGGTTTCACTGTGTGTTTGTGGGTGATTGTTCCTGTCTCTGTGTCTACACCAGATAGGACTGTTTAGGTTTTCGGTCATTCATTGTTTTGTTAGTTATTTCATGTCTAGTTCCTTTATTAAAGAACATGAATAACCACTACGCTGCATTTTGGTCCACTTCTCCTTCACCAGAGGAAAACCCTTACATGTTTGTCCCCCTGTGTGCTGAGGGTGTCAGGTTCTTGTCCAGTTCTGGCATTTAGGTCGCCACAGACTAGTACATGTCCCTGGGCCTGGAAATGATTGATCTCCCCCTCTAGGGTGGAGAAGCTGTCATTGTTAAAGTTAAAGGGGATTCTATTGGGGGGATACAGGAGGACATTTTTCTCTGTTGAGTATCATTTCCTCATTCATTTCTAGCCAGATGTAAAAATGTTTGACTAATATAGTAGAGTGGGTTAGTTCTGTTCTATACCAAATTAGCATGCCCCCTGAGTTTCTTCCCTGTTTCACACCTGGTAGTTTGGTGGATGGGTCTACCAGCTCTCTGTAACCTAGAGGGCAACCAGTTGGTCCATCTCCTTTATACAATGTTTCTTGTAGGATGACTGTGTCTGTATTTCTTTTTGCTTTGATGAAGTCTGGGTTCCTTGAGACAAAAGGCAGATGACCTCAGACCTTGTATATTTCAGGATGAGATATTCTTGTTTTGTTTTTGTGTGGTTTAGGCCTGGACCATCACAGTAGGTGTGAGCAGAGCATGTTGAACATCTGATACATACCTCTTAGGTCTCAGGATGGGGATTGGGCGGGTGTAATAGTGGGGGTTGGCCCTGTTGCTCTTCTCATGGCCTGGGCATAATGTCCTGCTCTCATGTTGAGGGGGCGAGGGGCAACTACTGTCTCAAGCCCTCTCGCTCCAGCCTCAGCCTCAGCACCTGGTTTCCAGCAACCTGTACGAGCTTCCCCTGACCTGTACTCCATCTTCCCCATGTGTTTCAGAATAAATACCTTGGTTACTTCGTCCCAGTCTCCTCGTCTGAGTCTGCTCTTGGGTTCCCGTGTTCCACTCCCCGTAACTCACTCTCTCTCTCTCTCTCTCTCTCTCTCTCTCTCTCTCTCTCTCTCTCATATGAAGATCTGTTGTTGTTTCTGTTAGTCCCTCTGGTCATTGAATACCTGCCCGGCTGTTAGAGATATGACTCTCCAAAGGGACTACAAATTCTCTGACAGGTAGATTTCATAATAAATAAATCTCACTTTTGGCATGGTTTCAGCCTCCCCATCACCCTCTCTCCTCCCTGTCCCAGCCGTGCGGACAGACCTGTTCAGTACTCAGTCCTGTACTGAGCCACCATGGCAAGACCGAATGTTTCAGTTTCTTTAAGGCATCCCTCTCTCTCATCCCTTCATCCCTCCACCACTCTCTCTCATCCCTTCATCCCTCCTCCACTCTCTCTCATCCCTTCATCCCTCCACCACTCTCTCTCATCCCTTCATCCCTCCTCCACTCTCTCTCATCCCTTCATCCCTCCACCACTCTCTCTCATCCCTTCATCCCTCCACCACTCTCTCTCATCCCTTCATCCCTCCACCACTCTCTCTCATCCCTTCATCCCTCCACCACTCTCCCAGTCCTCCAACTGTACAACCTTCCATCACTTCAGAAAGAGGGACCCACCCCCTCTGGCACTATTGGGCAAGGGGGGAGGACCCCAGCGACTCCCTCTCTCTTCTCCTCTCGTCTCTCCTAAATTCTCATTCTCCTCCTCCCTTCTCTCTCATGGTTCTCCAGTGACAGCCAAGAAGAGTGTCTGGATTTACGAGAACAACTGGTTTAAGGTTATAATAATGAGTAATACTTGATCTACGAAGCACTTTTCCACCTTTGTTGCTCAAGGCGATTTACATAGTAAGGGGGAAACTCACCTAATCCACCACCAATGTGCTCATTGTAATCCAGGGAGTACATGTCAATCCATCACAAAGTAAAGAGTTAATGAAATAGTTTTTCTAACTTCCTCAAACAACATCTATTAGTCCTGTATCACCAGTGGAGGACAACAAGCTGTCCATTTGAAACAGATGTGTTTGATGTAGCCTAGTGGGGGAGCCTAGTGGGGGAGATGGCGGGGATCGTAGGTCACGAGTGATGTTGAATGCCTTAAAGAGGGGCTGTCACTGCTCACCTCAAAAACTCCGGTGGCCCCAAACGACTGCATGAACCATGTGTGTGTGTGTTTGGCTGTGCGTGTGGCTGTGCGTGTGTGTGTGTGTGTGTGTGTGTGTGTGTGTGTGTGTATGTGTGTGGCCCGCTCAGGCTCCCAGAGCAGGGAAACCGGCGTTCCAGAAGTGCATCAAAGTTTAATCTCAAAGCGAGAGAGAAACAGAGAAACAGAGAGAGAGAGAGAGAAAGAGAGAGAGAGTGACACAGAGAGAAAAGTAAGAGACAGAGAGAGAGACAGAGAGAGAGAGTGACACAGAGAGAAAAGTAAGAGACAGAGAGAGAGACAGAGAGGGGGAAAGATAGAGAGAGGGAGGAGAGAGAGAGAGAGAGACAGGGAGAGAGTGGAAAGGGACCAGAACAACACAACAAAAGGGAGGTTGTTTAATTCACGCAGTCAAAGACAAGTTCTGAGGGTGAGATGATAATTACCTTGTTTGGTGACTGTCTGGAGAGAATATTTCAAAAAGCATAGAAAAAGTGTTTAATTCTTAGCGGAATGGTAGCTAGTTGTTTTGACATCCAGTGAGTCTTTACTCAGCAAGGACCCATCCATCAGTTTGTTCAAAAGCAACTGACAAAGGAATATCTGAATTTTTTTCCCCAAAATGCTATATCCACCAATTTTTCACATTTGTGTTTTCTCTCTAGAAATAATTGCTAATGTGTACGTTCATGTGTGTGTAAAATATTAATGTTCTCAGATGCTTTTTTTATTGATGTGTATTTAAATGTTGTTGTTTTTTCTTGAGAAACGCTACATATATCCATTGTTTAGCTGAAATGGAATGTTCATATCCTGTATATTTGACTGTGATGTGTTTGATGTGATTGTGATGTGATTGTGATGTGTTGTGATGTGACTGTGATGTGTTGTGATGTGATTGTGATGCGTTGTGATGTGATTGTGATGCGATGTGACTGTGATTGTGATGCGTTGTGATGTGACTGTGATGTGTTGTGATGTGATTGTGATGCATTGCGTTGCGATGTGATTGTGATGCGATGTGACTGTGACGGTTGTAAATGTGATGTGTTGTTGTCTCACCTAGCTATCTGAAGATCAAGGTACTACCTGCTCGCTCTGGATAAGAGCATCTGCCAAACAATAAAAATGTCAAATGTAAATGTTTTACATACAGATCTCATATTACTGTATTGATTAATTAATTTAAATAAATATTGATGGGAGGGTTGTTGTCCAAGTGCAGCTCTTGTAACCTAGACAAAACCCAGACAAACACACAGGGAAATATTCCCCCTCCAACAGACCTGGGACTGACCTCCCCCATCACTGATCACTAACACATTGTTGCTGAACGAGTCACCTGACCACAGTTAAAATGTTTGAAAATAACATATCATTCCTCCTGGTCATGGTAGAGCTGCTCCGACAGACTCCTCCTGGTCATGGTATCACAAATCTATCATTTCTACAGTTCTTTATTTAAAAATGTAGTTATTTGTTACATTTGACTGTGTAAAACCTAGCAGTACTATTTGAGGCTGATATGCTCCCGAGTGGTGGTGCAGTCTAAGGCATTGCATCTCAGTGCAAAAGGTGTCACTACAGTCCCTGGTTTTCAATCCAGGTTGTCTACATCCGGCCGTGATTGGGAGTCCCATAGGGTGGCGCACAACTGGCCCAGCGTCATCCAGGTTTGGCCGGGGGTAGAGGCGTCGTTGTAAATAAGAATTTGTTATTAACTGACGAGATAAATAAAGGATACATACAAAAAAAATATAGCGTTTGGCAAAAAAACATTATTTGTCTACATCAAACTATCAAGTTATAGATTTAATATAAATACAAGTATTTAACAACCCCATGCCATTTATTTCATAAGTTCTTGAAACAATTAAAGCTAATTGTTACGGATACAGTTATCCTGTGTGTGTGTGTATCCTGTGTGTGTGTTTCTTTTCTCTCCTTCTCCCCTCACAGGTGAAAATCATCACTCCCCAATCAGTCAACAACCAATCATCAATCAGAAGACACACCTCCTCCAATTTCCTGACCTATCACAGTTCCTTCCCCATGAAAAGGGGGAAACCAAGACAAGTCGCCCATGGGCATACACTACCCGTAGGTGAACTTTGTTAAATACACTAGTTAGAACTGGGCGGACCACCCACTGTATTTTTGGTTAGTTAGTTAGCTGTTGTTAAAGTAGGCTAGTCTAGCTTAGGGGTGTTTTTGAATATTTATTGTTTCTTTCCTTGGGTCCAGCTCAGCCCCTTTTCCTGCTCCCCCCATTACCGTGTGTTTATAAATAAACCTAGAGTTTGATGGTAGATTTCAGTTGTCGTGCTTATTTCGTTCACACTTTTCCTTTGTCACAATAATAATTTGCATGAGTTATGTTACGAGTCTCATTACCATCCCCCCTAGACTGTCGGGCCAAAAGGGATTCGTAACATAAGTGGAGCCTCGTCCGGGATATGTCATAACTGACACCCATGCCGCTCATGTAGATTGTTGTAGTGGTATAGTTCAGTGTTGAGCGTCATAGCTGAAGTAGCATTAGTGTTTGCTATTTCCTTTGGCACTTGTGAAGTAGTGTAAAAATGACTACTTTTGATTTGAAATCTTTTTTGGATAACCCTTCGTGGGAGGTTTTTGACAAATGTCGTAGAGTTGATTTAATGACCTTGGCTGACCATTATTCAGTATCGATTCCGCAGAGTTTAGTTAAGGCGGAGGTGAAACGGCTAGTGTTAAATGTATTGTTGGAAGAGCAGGTGCTTGTGTTACCGCTGCCTGAGCCTACTACCCCTGTAGCGGATGTTGCTGCTCCTGTAAGACCATTGGTGTCTGATAATGAGGGAGAGGCTAAAACACCAGCCACATTGTCCCATTTTGATCCACTCTCCCCACTGTCAAATGGTGATGCCAGGAGGGATGTCTGTTTAGCACAGTTCCAACTGGAGGTGGAAGAGAGAGCCCAAATTAGGCGAGAGACTCTCCAGTTGGAGATGTGTAAAATAGAGGCAGAAAAAGAACGAGAACAACGGCATTTAGAGATGTGTAAAATTGAGGCAGACAGAGAACAAAGGCAGTTGGAGTTCAAAATGCGCCAGATGGAACTTGAGGCAGAGACAGCGAGGCTAGCCTCCGGTCCCACTGTGCCTGTTTGTGAGCCGTCCTCACCTGCTGTGTCCTCAAACACGTTTGACATTAGTAGGCAGATTGCCTTAGTACCTTTGTTCAGAGAGTCAGAGGTTGACTCCTATTTTTGTGTATTTGAGCGTATAGCCGTAGCATTGAAATGGCCTGAAGAGGTTTGGTGCCTATTACTTCAGTGTAAATTAACTGGTAAAGCCCAAGAGGTTTTGTCAGCGCTACCTCTGGAGGACAGTTTGAATTATGAAGTGGTCAAAGCTACTGTTCTTCGTGCCTATGAGCTTGTGCCTGAGGCATACCGACAGAGATTTAGGTCTCATAGAAAGTCTTCTAGTAAGACTTATGTGGAATTTGCTAGAGACAAGGGAAATCTGTTTGATAAATGGCATGCTGCTAGTAAGGTAACTGATTTCAACTCTCTCCGGGAGTTAATCTTGTTGGAAGAGTTTAAAAATTGCTTACCCGAACGCATTGTAGTTTACCTAAACGAACAGAAAGTATCCACCCTGGCAGAAGCGTCTGTGTTGGCAGACGAGTTTGTGTTGACGCACAAGAGTGTGTTTTCGGCTCAAACTGAGAGTAGAGCCACTGAGTTTCCTACCTTTAGTCCTAGTCGGCCAGCAGTAGTATGTCAAGCACGCCAGAAGAATGAGCGTCCATGTTTCTATTGTCATAAAGTAGGACATATGATTAATGATTGCTTCCTGCTTAAACGCAAACAAGGGATGCCTCTTCGTGCCAAGCCACCAACAGGTGTTGCTCTAATTCGTACGGTTGTGAGGTCTGCAACAAAACAGGTGCCTCAGGGTAACTGTAGTTTGAAAGTCTCAGTCCCCGACCGCAGTTATGAACCATTCATTTTCGAGGGGTTTGTGTCCCTAACGAATGACGAAGCGTCTCAGCGTCCGGTTAAAATCCTTAGAGATACTGGTGCGGCGCAGTCGTTTATATTGTCTGATGTGTTGCCCTTATCTGATGATACATACTGTGGTTCCAGTGTGTTAGTGCAGGGTATTGAAATGGGTTTTGTCCCAGTGCCATTGCACTTTGTGAAAGTACACTCTGAGTTAATCAGTGGAATATTCAGAGTGGGGGTACGCCCTATGTTGCCAGTGAAAGGTGTGACCTTCATAATGGGTAACGATATTGCCGGAGGAAAGGTGGTACCCGTATTGGAAGTATTGGATAAAAGTGACCACTCTCTCTCGAATGAGCTGGCACAGAGTTATCCACATGTCTTCCCCGCTTGTGCTGTCACTCATGCTCAGGCACGACAAGAGGGTGATGAGAGAGATTTGTCGAACACTGTTCTGTTCAAAGAGGTTGATCAAGAGGATGGATTGTGTGATCCCTCTGAGAAGCATGGACAGGTGCGCCCTGTTAATGCCAAGGTCTTGGCTATAACTGCATTCCCTGCACCTACCACCAGACGAGAGCTACGCCGCTTTTTAGGGATGGTTGGCTACTACCGTAGCTTCTGTAAAAATTTCTCTGCGGTAGTTGCTCCATTGACCGATTTGCTTAGTCCGGCTAGATCATTTGTGTGGTCCCCTGATTGTAAGAGAGCTTTTGAATCAGCGAAAGCACTCTTATGTAGTACACCTGTACTTGCTGCTCCTGATTTTGAACAACCGTTCAAACTTGAGGTAGATGCTAGTGCCAGAGGTGCTGGTGCTGTTCTACTGCAGCAGGACAATAGTGGAGTGGATCATCCCGTTTGTTATTTTTCACGTAAATTTAATAAATGTCAAACAAACTATGCGACAATAGAACAAGAAGCTCTTGCTTTGTTGTTGGCTCTGCAATACTTTGAAGTATATATTGGTTCCAGTGCCCTACCCGTGATTGTATATACTGACCATAACCCCTTAGTTTTTCTCCACCGAATGTACAACCAGAACCAGCGCCTTATGCGTTGGGCGCTGATTGTACAAAATTATAACTTGGAGATCCGGCACAAAAAGGGTTCTGATAATGTGTTGGCAGATGCTTTGTCTCGTGTGTGAATATGATTTCTGCATGTTTTGCAAGGTTGTTGCTTTGTTGGGAGTATTCATTGAAATACTGTAGTCGCAACCCCTAGGGTTGCTCTTTTAAGGGTGGGAGTGTTACGGATACAGTTATCCTGTGTGTGTGTGTATCCTGTGTGTGTGTTTCTTTTCTCTCCTTCTCCCCTCACAGGTGAAAATCATCACTCCCCAATCAGTCAACAACCAATCATCAATCAGAAGACACACCTCCTCCAATTTCCTGACCTATCACAGTTCCTTCCCCATGGTTTAAAAACCCCATTTGTTTGTTCTAGAGCCCAGCTCAGCTCAGCTCAATCTCTCTGTAAATGCCATGTCTGTAGGTCTCTGTGTTTCACTCTCGCTTTGTGTCGTAACCTCTCTTTTGTTTAAGCACCTCATAGCACTTTGTCATCACCTGTGAGTATTGTTTTTGGTTATGGTGTTTGTGTTTGATTGCTGGTGGAAAAGGGGGAAACCAAGACAAGTCGCCCATGGGCATACACTACCCGTAGGTGAACTTTGTTAAATACACTAGTTAGAACTGGGCGGACCACCCACTGTATTTTTGGTTAGTTAGTTAGCTGTTGTTAAAGTAGGCTAGTCTAGCTTAGGGGTGTTTTTGAATACTTATTGTTTCTTTCCTTGGGTCCAGCTCAGCCCCTTTTCCTGCTCCCCCCATTACCGTGTGTTTATAAATAAACATAAGAGTTTGACGGTAGATTTCAGTTGTCGTGCTTATTTCGTTCACACTTTTCCTTTGTCACAATAATAATTTGCATGAGTTATGTTACGAGTCTCATTACCATCCCCCCTAGACTGTCGGGCCAAAAGGGATTCGTAACACTAATTAACCAACATTTCGGAAAATTGATAAATATCATTTTGGAATGAAACTCTTCATCTATACAATATGCAGAATAATATTTATTTAAAATGTTTACTAATTTTCAAACAAATGGGGACAGATGCTAATGAGGGCCCCAGAAAAACAGCATCATTTTGGTGGTCTTACATCATTTTTTTGCCCCCTAGTGAACACACAGGTTTTCTGCCCCTGCAGGAGAGTACAGAGATACCCCTGAGCTGTTCCTTCACATATGCTCACGGGGCAGATCAGAGCCCAAAGGCACCCCAACATACCTCAGTACGCCTCAGGTCACAGGTCAGGTCAGGGTTTGAGTCAATTCAAATAGAATTCAGACAATTCAAGAATTGATGTGATATTATTAATATTTTGTTTTTTATTAAAACGAATGTTCAAGCAAAAAGCTTTGACTGAGAAGTCCTTAAAAAGGTGCGGGGGGGAATTGGATGCTCAGTTTACTTCCTGAATTGAATGACTTCACTTCAAGTCGACCCTAAACCCTTCCTCAAGTCTAATAAGGATCCGTTAGCTTCTGACCTGACATCTGACCTGGGCCAACAACAGGCTAACTGCAATTGTTTTGAAGCTCCTCTCCTTAGAGACATGCAAGCCATCTTGCTCAAGGGGACCTCTGGTATGACGCTACTACCATCATGACCCCAGACACTTGTTTTAACAAAGCATGTTCTCTCCTGTCAGGGGCATCAGTCCTGAGGGGTCTTCTCAGGGGTCAAATTCTGGGCCTCAACCTCGTTATTACCATGTTAGATAGGGAAAAGCACAGGGCATCATCTCAGGCATTGTATGTGTATGTGTGTGTGTGTGTGTGTGTGTGTGTGTGTGTGTGTGCGTGCGTGCGTGCGTGCGTGTGTGGCTTGCGTGCGTGCGTGCGTGCGTGCGTGCGTGTGTGCGTGTGTGCGTGTGTGTGTGTGTGTGTGTGTGTGTGTGTGTGTGTGTGTGTGTGTGTGTGGTGGGATTTCAAAGTAGATTTACCTCAGAAGACCTCCTCTCTCTCCTCCCTTCTCTTCCCAATTTTCTTCTTGATTCGCAAGGGAACGTGGACCTTCCTGAATTCCCATCGTTGTTTATGTTTTACAAATACTCTAAGCTTTGAAACGAGCCCTGCTGCCGAACCCTCGTCTCATGTATCTGATGTGGTTCTGGGAGAATCATGTTGATAACTCAGGCCTTTCAGGGTAAAAGGATGTGAGACGAGTTATCAGGAAACCAGCCAACAGTGATGATGTTCCTGCGCCTTCAGTGTTAATCTCTCCCATACACTTGGCCTGGAGGAGAGAGAGAGAAAGACAGAGAGAGAGAGAAAGAGAGAGAGAGATAAAGGAGGGGGGTGAGGGGGGGGGGGGTTGATTTGACACAACAGCGTAGAGGCTGGCTTGCGAGGGGAAGGTGGTCCTAAAACGAACATCAAAATGTTCCTATGCCAACTCAAGTATGTAACTCATTGAACTGTTTGGCAGTGGTGTGTCCTTGCGGAGAGCAGAGTCCTCAGTCCTCGCTAACATAGTGCTGGGTCCAGGTCCCTAGACTCCCCAGCTCCTCCGTTTCCGTTCCCTAGTAGGATGGCATGACGTTTCACATTAGTGTAACACAGCTCAGACTGCGGCCCAGGCACTGCAGCTCAATGTCCAGCTGAATATTGCAGAGATTGCCCAGAGTTTACTGGTATCATAAGTGTGCCCATTTAATCCCTGTTCCATGGTCCCAGCAGACCACGCATCCTCTCTACTCATTAGTGTCAGGGTACTTTAACATTATCTTGTAGTCACCCACTGGAGATGAGACGGTCGGTGGCTCTGTAGGAGCAACTCTACCATGACCAAGAGGACTCTGTAGGAGCAGCTCTACCCCCACCAGGAAGAGTCTGTAGGAGCAGCTCTACCATGACCAGGAGGAGTCTGTAGGAGCAGCTCTACCTCCACCAGGAAGAGTCTGTAGGAGCAGCTCTACCATGACCAAGAGGAGTCTGTAGGAGCAGCTCTACCATGACCAGGAGGAGTCTGAAGGAGCAGCTCTACCTCCACCAGGAGGAGTCTGTAGGAGCAGCTCTACCTCCACCAGGAGGAGTCTGTAGGAGCAGCTCTACCATGGCCAGGAGGAGTCTGTAGGAGCAGCTCTACCTCCACCAGGAGGAGTCTGTAGGAGCAGCTCTACCATGACCAGGAGGAGTCTGTAGGAGCAGCTCTACCTCCACCAGGAGGAGTCTGTAGGAGCAGCTCTACCTCCACCAGGAGGAGTCTGTAGGAGCAGCTCTACCATGACCAGGAGGAGTCTGAAGGAGCAGCTCTACCTCCACCAGGAGGAGTCTGTAGGAGCAGCTCTACCTCCACCAGGAGGAGTCTGTAGGAGCAGCTCTACCATGGCCAGGAGGAGTCTGTAGGAGCAGCTCTACCTCCACCAGGAGGAGTCTGTAGGAGCAGCTCTACCATGACCAGGAGGAGTCTGTAGGAGCAGCTCTACCTCCACCAGGAGGAGTCTGTAGGAGCAGCTCTACCTCCACCAGGAGGAGTCTGTAGGAGCAACTCTACCATGACCAGGAGGAGTCTGTAGGAGCAGCTCTACCTCCACCAGGAGGAGTCTGTAGGAGCAGCTCTACCATGACCAGGAGGAGTCTGTAGGAGCAGCTCTACCTCCACCAGGAAGAGTCTGTAGGAGCAGCTCTACCTCCACCAGGAGGAGTCTGTAGGAGCAGCTCTACCATGACCAGGAGGAGTCTGTAGGAGCAGCTCTACCATGACCAAGAGGAGTCTGTAGGAGCAGCTCTACCTCCACCAGGAGGAGTCTGTAGGAGCAGCTCTACCTCCACCAGGAGGAGTCTGTAGGAGCAGCTCTACCATGACCAGGAGGAGTCTGAAGGAGCAGCTCTACCTCCACCAGGAGGAGTCTGTAGGAGCAGCTCTACCTCCACCAGGAGGAGTCTGTAGGAGCAGCTCTACCTCCACCAGGAGGAGTCTGTAGGAGCAGCTCTACCTCCACCAAGAGGAGTCTGTAGGAGCAGCTCTACCTCCACCAGGAGGAGTCTGTAGGAGCAGCTCTACCATGGCCAGGAGGAGTCTGTAGGAGCAGCTCGACCTCCACCAGGTGGAGTCTGTAGGAGCAGCTCTACCATGACCAGGAGGAATGATATGTTATTTTCAAACATTTTAACTGTGGTCAGGTGACTCGTTCAGCAACAATGTGTTAGTGATCAGTGATGGGGGAGGTCAGTCCCAGGTCTGTTGGAGGGGGAATATTTCCCTGTGTGTTTGTGTGGGTTTTGTCTAGGTTACAAGAGCTGCACTTGGACAACAACCCTCCCATTCCTGTCCCCTGGAACTCACTTTATAAACAACATATCAACCATTTTGATTCACCGCAACTCAAAAATATCTTTTCGAACCCCAAAAACCATGAAGACATAGCAGGTTTTCACAATTCGAATGGAAAACTAAAACACTTACGTCCAAACAAAATGTTTAAAATCACCAACAAGTTATCGTTGAAGTTATTGGCAGCAGGACTTCACAGGGAAGTAGCAACTTTCTGCGATTAGCATCCCTATGAGTGAAATTGGTTGGAAAGATGTTTAAAACATGTCTCACAGGGATTGATACTGAAACAACAAAACTTCGCATTGGTGCTATTTACACAAGTATGTGGTATTATGTTCACGGTACTGTAAATTCCAATACACTGTTTTTACATTAGCCAATATACTTGCAAATACACTTTTCCAATACCCTTAGGCAATCCACTTAGGCAATCCACTTAGGCAATCCACTTAGGCAATCCACTTAGGCAATCCACTTAGCCAATACACCTAGCCAATACACCTAGCCAATACACCTAGTCAATACACCTAGCCAATACACCTAGCCAATACACCTAGCCAATACACTTAGCCAATACACTTAGCCAATACACTTAGCCAATACACTTAGCCAATACACTTAGCCAATACACCTAGCCAATACACCTAGCCAATACACTTAGCCAATACACTTAGCCAATACACTTTGCCAATACACTTAGAGTGAACAATCCATTTCCATAATTTATTCCCACGTGTGATCAAAGGTGTGATCATCGAAGACATCTTTCACAATTTCATGCAAAATAATAAATGTGTTTTTCAGATTGAATTACAACATAGGTGTACTGTAATCAAATGAAACAAATTAAAGAAATTACTGTATTGAGCATGACATACTGTAGATCTGGATTGAGCCTGACATACTGTAGATCTTGATTGAGCCTGACATACTGTAGATCTGGATTGAAATCATACATCTTCCACATCTTCCTGTATTGTAATAATGTAATGTATTTTATAGTGTTGTATTGTAATAATGTAATGTATTTTATAGTATTATATTGTAATAATGTACTTTATTTTATAGTGTTGTATTGTAATAATGTATTGTATTTTATAGTATTGTATTGTAATAATGTAATGTATTTTATAGTATTGTATTGTAATAATGTAATGTATTTTCTAGTGTTGTATTGAAATAATGTATTGTATAGTATTATATTGTAATAATGTATTTAATTTTCTAGTTTTGTATTGTAATAATGAATTGTATTTTATAGTATTGTATTGTAATACTGTAATGTATTTTATAGTATTGTACTGTAATAATGTAATGTATTGTATAGTGTTGTATTGTAATAACGTATTGTATTTTATAGTATTGTATTGTAATAATGTAATGTATTTTATTGTGTTGTATTGTAATAATGTATTGCATTTTATAGTATCGTATTGTAATAATGTACTGTATTTATAGTATTATATTGTCATAATGCATTGTATTTATAGTATTGTAATAATGTATTGTATTTATAGTATTGTATTGTGATAATGTACTTCATTTTATAGTATTGTATTGTAATAATGTATTGTATTTATAGTATTGTATTGTAATAACGCACTGCATTTTATAGTATTGTGATAATGTATTTTATTTTATAGTACTGTATTGTAATAATGTATTTGTAATGATTTTCAGCGTCGTTGGTGGAAGGAGAGGAGGACCAAAATGAAGCGTGGTAATTGTTCGTCATTTTTAATGAAAAGCCACTGAACACGAAAATACAAAATAAAAAGTGAAAGACAGAAACGAAAAAATGAAACAGTTCTGTCTGGAGGAAACACAGACACAGAAAACAGTTCTGTCTGGAGGAAACAGAGACAGAAAACAGTTCTGTCTGGAGGAAACACAAACACAGAAAACAGTTCTGTCTGGAGGAAACAGAGACAGAAAACAGTTCTGTCTGGAGGAAACACACACACAGAAAACAGTTCTGTCTGGAGGAAACACAGAGACAGAAAACAGTTCTGTCTGGAGGAAACACACACACAGAAAACAGTTCTGTCTGGAGGAAACACACACACAGAAAACAGTTGTGTCTGGAGGAAACACAGACACAGAAAACAGTTCTGTCTGGAGGAAACAGAGACACAGAAAACAGTTCTGTCTGGAGGAAACAGAGAGACAGAAAACAGTTCTGTCTGGAGGAAACACACACACAGAAAACAGTTCTGTCTGGAGGAAACACACACACAGAAAACAGTTGTGTCTGGAGGAAACACAGACACAGAAAACAGTTCTGTCTGGAGGAAACACAGACACAGAAAACAGTTCTGTCTGGAGGAAACAGAGACACAGAAAACAGTTCTGTCTGGAGGAAACAGAGAGACAGAAAACAGTTCTGTCTGGAGGAAACACACACACAGAAAACAGTTCTGTCTGGAGGAAACACACACACAGAAAACAGTTCTGTCTGGAGGAAACACAAACACAGAAAACAGTTCTGTCTGGAGGAAACACAAACACAGAAAACAGTTCTGTCTGGAGGAAACACACACACAGAAAACAGTTCTGTCTGGAGGAAACAGAGAGACAGAAAACAGTTCTGTCTGGAGGAAACACAGACACAGAAAACAGTTCTGTCTGGAGGAAACACAAACACAGAAAACAATTCTGTCTGGAGGAAACACAGACACAGAAAACAGTTCTGTATGGAGGAAACACACACACAGAAAACAGTTCTGTATGGAGGAAACACAGACACAGAAAACAGTTCTGTATGGAGGAAACACAAACACAGAAAACAGTTCTGTCTGGAGGAAACACAGAGACAGAAAACAGTTCTGTATGGAGGAAACACACACACAGAAAACAGTTCTGTATGGAGGAAACACACACACAGAAAACAGTTCTGTATGGAGGAAACACAGACACAGAAAACAGTTCTGTATGGAGGAAACACAAACACAGAAAACAGTTCTGTCTGGAGGAAACACAGAGACAGAAAACAGTTCTGTCTGGAGGAAACACAGACACAGAAAACAGTTCTGTCTGGAGGAAACACAGAGACAGAAAACAGTTCTGTCTGGAGGAAACACAGAGACAGAAAACAGTTCTGTCTGGAGGAAACACAGACACAGAAAACAGTTCTGTCTGGAGGAAACACAGACACAGAAAACAGTTCTGTCTGGAGGAAACACAGAGACAGAAAACAGTTCTGTCTGGAGGAAACAGAGACAGAAAACAGTTCTGTCTGGAGGAAACAGAGACAGAAAACAGTTCTGTCTGGAGGAAACACAAACACAGAAAACAGTTCTGTCTGGAGGAAACAGAGACAGAAAACAGTTCTGTCTGGAGGAAACAGACACAGAAAACAGTTCTGTCTGGAGGAAACAGAGACACAGAAAACAGTTCTGTCTGGAGGAAACACAAACACAGAAAACAGTTCTGTCTGGAGGAAACACAGAGACAGAAAACAGTTCTGTCTGGAGGAAACACAAACACAGAAAACAGTTCTGTCTGGAGGAAACACAGAGACAGAAAACAGTTCTGTCTGGAGGAAACACAGACACAGAAAACAGTTCTGTCTGGAGGAAACACAAACACAGAAAACAGTTCTGTCTGGAGGAAACACAGAGACAGAAAACAGTTCTGTCTGGAGGAAACACAGACACAGAAAACAGTTCTGTCTGGAGGAAACACAAACACAGAAAACAGTTCTGTCTGGAGGAAACACAGACACAGAAAACAGTTCTGTCTGGAGGAAACACAAACACAGAAAACAGTTCTGTCTGGAGGAAACACAGAGACAGAAAACAGTTCTGTCTGGAGGAAACACAGACACAGAAAACAGTTCTGTCTGGAGGAAACACAGAGACATAAAACAGTTCTGTCTGGAGGAAACACAAACACAGAAAACAGTTCTGTCTGGAGGAAACACAGACACAGAAAACAGTTCTGTCTGGAGGAAACAGAGACACAGAAAACAGTTCTGTCTGGAGGAAACACAAACACAGAAAACAGTTCTGTCTGGAGGAAACACAGACACAGAAAACAGTTCTGTCTGGAGGAAACAGAGAGACAGAAAACAGTTCTGTCTGGAGGAAACACACACAGAAAACAGTTCTGTCTGGAGGAAACACAAACACAGAAAACAGTTCTGTCTGGAGGAAACAGAGACAGAAAACAGTTCTGTCTGGAGGAAACACAAACACAGAAAACAGTTCTGTATGGAGGAAACACAGAGACAGAAAACAGTTCTGTCTGGAGGAAACACACACACAGAAAACAGTTCTGTCTGGAGGAAACAGAGACAGAAAACAGTTCTGTATGGAGGAAACACAAACACAGAAAACAGTTCTGTCTGGAGGAAACACAAACACAGAAAACAGTTCTGTATGGAGGAAACACAGACACAGAAAACAGTTCTGTCTGGAGGAAACAGAGACAGAAAACAGTTCTGTCTGGAGGAAACACAAACACAGAAAACAGTTCTGTCTGGAGGAAACACAAACACAGAAAACAGTTCTGTCTGGAGGAAACACAGACAGAAAACAGTTCTGTATGGAGGAAACACACACACAGAAAACAGTTCTGTCTGGAGGAAACACAGACACAGAAAACAGTTCTGTCTGGAGGAAACAGAGACAGAAAACAGTTCTGTCTGGAGGAAACACACACACAGAAAACAGTTCTGTCTGGAGGAAACACAAACACAGAAAACAGTTCTGTCTGGAGGAAACACAAACACAGAAAACAGTTCTGTCTGGAGGAAACACAAACACAGAAAACAGTTCTGTCTGGAGGAAACACAGACACAGAAAACAGTTCTGTCTGGAGGAAACACAGACACAGAAAACAGTTCTGTCTGGAGGAAACAGAGACAGAAAACAGTTCTGTCTGGAGGAAACACAGAGACAGAAAACAGTTCTGGTGAAGACCCAGACACAGAAAACAATCACCCACATCTAAAATGGAGAAAAGAGGCTACCTAAGTATGTTTCTCAATCAGAGACAACAATCGACAGCTGCCTCTGATTGAAAACCATACCAGGCCAAACACAGAAATACAACAAAGAGAAGAACAGACTACCCACCCCAACTCACGCCCTGACCAAACTAACATAAATACATAAAAAAGGAAGGTCAGAATGTGACAGTATTGCATTTTGTATTGCAGTATGGCAGTATTGCATATTGTATTGTGTTGTATTGTGTTACGGTATTACAATACTGTACTTGTCAATGCAATTTCAGTAAAGCAGTGTGAACTTAATTTTGGATAAATTCTTACTGTTTAGGGGATTCATTTGTTACATACTACAGCACTTCTCTGATCTTGCCAATATCCATACATTTAAAAACTTTCCGGTGAAGTTAAATCATAATATTCATCATCGTAACAGTACATGAGAGTGTATGTCATACATTATATGTTTTTACTTTACAGACAAACACTACCGGCCTATTTATTTTAAACCAGTTTGTCTACATCCAGGCTCTGATCAGGCCCTACACCCAAACAAGGGCACTGCGTTCATCCACCTCTGGCCTGCTCGCCTCCCTACCACTGAGGAAGTACAGTTCCCGCTCAGCCCAGTCAAAACTGTTCGCTGCTCTGGCCCCCCAATGGTGGAACAAACTCCCTCACGACGCCAGGACAGCGGAGTCAATCACCACCTTCCGGAGACACCTGAAACCCCACCTCTTTAAGGAATACCTAGGATAGGATAAAGTAATCCTTCTCACCCCCCCTTAAATGATTTAGATGCACTATTGTAAAGTGGCTGTTCCACTGGATGTCATAAGGTGAATTCACCAATTTGTAAGTCGCTCTGGATAAGAGCGTCTGCCAAATGACTTAAATGTAAATGTACTAAATGTTTTGAGAACTACATAATGAAAGTGTACACTACCGGCCAAAGGCTTTAGAACACCGACTCATTCAAGGGTTTTTCTTTATTTGAACTATTTTCTACAATGTAGAATAATAGCGAAGACATCAAAACTATAAAATAACACATATGGAATCATGTAGTAAAAAAAATAAATATATTTTTTAAAACAAACAAACCAAGAAGGAGAGTGATGGAGTGTTGCATCAGATGACCTGGCCTCCACAATCACCCGACCTCAACCCAGCTGAAATGGTTTGGGATGAATCGGACCGCATAGTGACGGAAAAGCAGCCAATAAGTGCTCAGCATATGTGGGAACTCCTTCAAGACTGTTGGAAAAGATTTCCAGGTGAAGCTGGTTGAGAGAATGCCAAGAGTGTGCAAAACTGTCATCAAGGCATCAATACACTTTTTTGGTTACTACATGATTCCATATGTGTTATTTCATAGTTTAGATGTCTTCACTATTATTCCACAATGTATAAAATAGTAAAAAATTAAGAAAAACCCTTGAATGCGTAGGTGTTCTAAAACTGTTGACCGGTAGTGTACACTTTCATTATGTAGTTCTCAAAACATTTAGTAGACAAACTGGTTTAAAATAAATAGGTTTGCCAAACAGTTAGGTGATAATCAATCAAGAGCAGTCAGATTTAAGAAAGTAGTAAAAATGTACTGTAACAAATGAAAAGACAATCATATCTAAAGCAATGTGAGCAAGCAATCACTTTGTAAATAAATACATACAAATATGTCACTTTATTGGAACATGTCTCGCAATGTGAAACATGTATTTCTAGATGAAACACTGATTAAGTTTGGTGATTAAGTGACCGTATGAATGTGTGTGTTGTACATACATACGTACTTGTTTAAAATTGCACCAAAGCGATAACAAAAAAGACGGTGAATGCACAGCTTCTCCACAACACTCGCACTCAAACTCCTCTAAAACTTCAGTGTGTGTGTGTGTGGTGTGGTGTGGTGTGGTGTGGAGTGTGTGTGTGTGTGTGTGTGTGTGGTGTGAGTGTGTGTGTGTGTTCTCCACTATCACCTCCAGTGAGGGTGAAAACCACCTAGGCTTTTATCCTTCGTCGCTAATCGCCGGTGACACCGTCTCCTTTCCTCCCGCTGTGCTCTGCCTCCTGAAGACCCGAGCGGTAGAAAGCAGGGGGAGTGGAGGGAATAGGGGGGGGGGGGGCCCAGCTCAGGACTGAAAATGGCAGCTGTCAGGAGGAGTGACGAGAGCCCCCCGTCCCATTCTCGTCCGACCGAGAGCTTTGAGAGCTTTGTCACATGCGATACATACTCCAGGCCGTCAGAGGAAATGTGCGGCGGCAAGCTTGTCAAGTTGACTGAGGAGTTATGCCAGCGTGCGAACTCATGTGTGACTGCTTAGGTACTATTAAAGAAGCAAGGGGGAGATGGTAATTTTTCTCCATCGAATCAAGGGATACAATATATTCAGGCTCCTATGAGGGAAACTGTGATACATGACAGATGGATGAACAAGTGGCCCTTAGGTCTTGGCCACTCCAGACCTTAAGGGCCTCATCTTTAATGTTCTCAGTGTCTCTGGGTAAAGGTGTTCTGGTGTCTAGACCATTCAAGGGCACCAACAGTTCCAGCTCAAGTCATACTACGTTCCTCATCTTGGCACCTCTTAGTAAGACAGCAACAAAAAAAACCCACAATGAACGGAATCTGTTTCCACCAGCATTGCTACATGCTCAAAAGGCAGTAGGTTATTGATGTTGCAAAATAACCCCAGGTACATGTGAGTCGGGGAAAACAACTCTAGCTTTTTGAAAAATGTGGACTATCCCTTTAAACAATGATGTCATCAATACAGCCAACAGTTGTTTCAGAGATTGTTCTATTGATAGAAAAGACCCCTTCAGGAAAAAACGTTTTTTACAGTGACATACTACCAACAGATGCCAAGCCAGATGCTCATGGCCATATGAAGGTCACATGATCAAACGTACCATATGGGACTCAACTTATCGACGTGCTACGACCTCCTAATAGAGTTCCATACTGTACATAGTTACATACTTCAATCTTTCATGCACATATTTCCATGTATTTGCTATAAAACGCACATAAGAGTTCAAAGTTTTCCAGCCCAACTCCCCCTTGGGTCGTTTCTTTAGGATCAACGGTATCTGTCTTCATGAACCACCAAAACACGTGACTGGGAGGAGAAAAAAAAACGTTTTTCAGTGTTTGGAAAATCCATGCAGAAGTCTAAAGAACATCATGACAAGATGAAGAAGAACCATCACCAAGATGAACGCTACACAGGGCAAATGTTCTCCTCTCTCTAGTCTGCCTCAGGCACTCTGAACTGGGGCAGGAAGCGGGATAGGGATTGGACAGGGAGAGGAGGGGGTAGTTGTGCTGGGTCGTATTGGAAACACAGAGCGGTCGTTATCAGATCCAGATTATTTGTTGCACATTAAGAAACAGCAAGGTATATCCCAGATGGCACCCTATACCCTACATAGCTCACTACTTCTGACCAGAGCCCTACGTAGTGCACTACATGACTAATATATATATATAATATATATATATATATATGGTACACATTGGGACACACCCCATGTCTCATTGACTTGCCTTCCTTCTTTGAAAGTGTGTTTCCCCTCAAGGGATGAGGCTCTGCCTGGGAAACAATCACCAAACTGTAAAGAAAGGCCCCTACTCCAATCATCCCGTGTCATCGTTTAGCCCTCAAAACGATGTGAAGACAGCCATTAGAACCGGCTCCCACTTTGATTTAACTTCAGCTGGCGAGTCACAATGTTCAGCTGGCGAGTCACAATGTTCAGCTAGCGAGTCACAATGTTCAGCTAGCGAGTCACAATGTTCAGCTAGCGAGTCACAATGTTCAGCTAGCGAGTCAAAATGTTCAGCTGGCGAGTCACAGTGTTCTGCTGGCGAGTCACAATGTTCAGCTGGCGAGTCACAATGTTCAGCTGGCGAGTCACAATGTTCAGCTGGCGAGTCACAATGTTCAGCTAGCGAGTCACAATGTTCAGCTAGCGAGTCAAAATGTTCAGCTGGCGAGTCACAGTGTTCTGCTGGCTAGTCACAATGGTTGTGCCCTTGCAATTCTCTAACTCTCTCACCCCGCTTTTCTCTCTCTCCCTCTGTCTCCATCTTCCTCTGCGTTGGAATATGAACCTTCTCCACAGGCTGAGGTCCTGAGCGCTCTAGAGCAGGTTTCCATCAAGGTTCTCGCTGTACTTTGCTCCATTCATCTTTGCCTCGATCTTGACTAGTCTCCCAGTCCCTGCCACTGAAGAACTGCCTCACAGCATGATGCTGCCACTACCATGCTTCACTGTAGGGATGGTGCCAGGTTTCCTCCAGACGTGACGCTTGGCATTCAGGCCAAAGAGTTCAATCTTGGTTTCATCAAACGAGATAATCTTGTTTCTCATGGTTTGAGACCTTTTAGGTGCCTTTTGGCAAACTCCAAGTGGACTGTCATGTGCCTTTTACTGAGGAGTGGCTTCCATCTGGCCACTCTACAATAAATGCCTGATTGGTGGAGTGCTGCAGAGATGGTTGTTCCTTCTGGAGAGGTTCTCCCATCTCCACAGAGGAACTCTAGAGCTCTGTCAGAGTGACCATCGGGTTCTTGGTCACCTCTCTGACCAAAGCCCTTCTCACCCTGATTGCTCAGTTTGGCCGGCCAGCTCTAGGAAGAGTCTTGGAGATTCCACTCTTCTTCCATTTAAGAATGATGGAGGCCACTGTGTTCTTGGGGACCTTCAATACTGCAGAAATATTTTTCGTACCCTTTCCCAGATCTGTGCCTCGACACATTCCTGTCTCGGATCTCTACGGAAAATTCTTTCAAACCTCACGGCTTGGTTTTTCGCTGACATGCACTATCCACTGTGGGACCGTAAATAGACAGGTGTGTGCCTTTCTAAATCATGTCCAATCAATTGAATTTACCACAGGTTGGACTCCAATCAAGTTGTAGAAACATCTCTAGGATGATCAATGGAAACAGGATGCACCTGAGCTCAATTTCGAGTCTTATAGCAAAGGGTCTGAATACTTACGTAAATAATTATGTAAATGTTTTTATTTTTAATAAATTAGCAAACATTTTTTTTTTAAATGTGTTTCTCCTTCATCATTATTGGCTATTTTGTGTAGATTGCTGAGATTGTATTTTTATTATTCCATTTTAGAATAAGTAACGTAACAGAACGTGGAAAAGGTCAAAGGGTTTGAAAACCTTCCGAAAGCACTGTGTATACCATCACTCTCAATACCATCCTATCATATATATATACCATCACTCTCAATATCATCCTATCATATATATACCATCACTCTGAATACCATCCTATCATATATATACCATCACTCTCAATACCATCCTATCATATATATACCATCACTCTCAATACCATCCTATCATATATATACCATCACTCTCAATACCATCCTATCATATATATACCATCACTCTCAATACCATCCTATCATATATATACCATTATGCCCAATACCATCCTATCATATATATACCATTATGCTCAATACCATCTTATCTGCTTCTCCCAGATCATCATCACTTGAGGTTCCTTACTGTCTCAATGTGGTAATTTATATGTTTTATTGTTTTGTTTGTACTTGAATACATATTTAAGCTTTAAGCTGCCATGTATACACAACTAACGTCTAACTAACTAAAGTCTAACTAACTAAAGTCTAACTGACTAAAGTCTAACTGACTAAAGTCTAACTGACTAAAGTCTAACTAACTAAAGTCTAACTGACTAAAGTCTAACTGACTAAAGTCTAACTGACTAAAGTCTAACTATCTAAAGTCTAACTAACTAAAGTCTAACTAACTAAAGTCTAACTAACTAAAGTCTAACGAACTAAAGTCTAACTGACTAAAGACTAACTGACCAAAGTCTAACTGACCAAAGTCTAACTGACTAAAGTCTAACTGACTAAAGTCTAACTGACCAAAGTCTAACTAACTAAAGTCTAACTGACCAAAGTCTAACTGACCAAAGTCTAACTGACCAAAGTCTAACTAACTAAAGTCTAACTAACTAAAGTCTAACTGACTAAAGTCTAACTGACTAAAGTCTAACTAACTAAAGTCTAACTAACTAAAGTCTAACTGACCAAAGTCTAACTAACTAAAGTCTAACTGACCAAAGTCTAACTAACTAAAATCTAACTAACTAAAGTCTAACTAACTAAAGTCTAACTAACTAAAGTCTACATGTATACGTCTCTGTTTATGTGCACTCTTTGCATGTATATCGTGTACAAATGAGGATCTGTATGAATGCATGCATATGTGTGTGTGTGTGTGTTTGTGTGTGAGCGTGTGTGTGTGTGTGTGTGTGTGTGTGTGTGTGTGTGTGTATGTGCTTGCATGTGTGTATGTGTGTGTTTGTCTTTGTGCGTTTGTGTGTGTGTGTGTGTGTGTGTGTGTGTGTGTGTATGTGCTTGCGTGTGTGTATGTGCGTGTTTGTCTTTGTGCGTTTGTGTGTGTGTGTGTGTGAGCGTGTGTGTGTGTGTGTGAGCGTGTGTGTGTGTGTGTGTGAGCGTGTGTGTGTGTGTGTGAGCGTGTGTGTGTATGTGCTTGCATGTGTGTATGTGTGTGTTTGTCTTTGTGCGTTTGTATGTGTGTGTGTTTGTCTTTGTACGTGTGTGTGTATGTGCTTGCGTGTGTGTATGTGCGTGTTTGTCTTTGTGCGTTTGTGTGTGTGTGTCTTTGTGCGTGTGTGTGTGTGTGTCTTTGTGCGTGTGTGTGTGTGTGTCTTTGTACGTGTGTGTGTGTGTGTCTTTGTACGTGTGTGTGTGTGTGTCTTTGTACGTGTGTGTGTGTGTGTGTGTCTTTGTACGTGTGTGTGTGTGTGTGTGTGTGTCTTTGTACGTGTGTGTGTGTGTGTGTGTCTTTGTACGTGTGTGTGTGTCTTTGTACGTGTGTGTGTGTGTGTGTGTGTGTGTGTGTGTGTGTGTGCGCGCATGTGTGTGTGCGCGCATGTGTGTGTGTGTGTGTGTGTGTTGGAGAAGATGGTTGGAGAACAACACTGACAGTAATCTATACAGCTCTGGACGGGAAGTTGAGCAAACAATCAGGATGAGCAGGTGCCATTTGACGAACGAAGCGTGTGTGTGTTTGTCAGTCTGCTTGTGTGTTTGTGAAGTGTGTCAGTCTGTGTATGTCTTTGACAGGCTAGCACATAGAGAGGATAAAGTAGGAGACCAGGGATAGAGAGAGAGAAAGAAAGAGGGAGAGAGAGGGAGAGGGAGAGAGAGGGAGAGGGAGAGAGAGATAAACCTAAAAGGAAGTGCTAAACCTTCCGTAACAAAGCCATCACCTGAACCTGGAGAAAAGTCTCCTAAGCTGTTCACAAACACACCCCACAGAGGCCCAGGACAGCAACACAATTAGACCCTACCAAATCATGAGAAAACAAAAAGATAATTACTTGGCACGTTGGAAAGTATTAACAAAAAAACAGAGCAAACAAGAATGCTATTTGGCCCTAAACAGAGAGTACACAGTGGAAGAATACCTGATCACTGTGTGAACCAAAATAAAGGAATGCTTTGACTATGTACAGATGCAGTGAGCATAGCCTTGCTATTGAGAAAGCCCGCCGTAGGTAGACCTGGCTCTCAAGAGAAGACAGGCTATGTGCACACTGCCCACAAAATGAGGTGGAAACTGAGCTGCACTTCCTAACCTCCTGCCAAAGGTATGACCATATTAGAGACACATATTTCCCTAAGATTACACAGACCCATAAAGAATTTGAAAACAAATCCAATTTTGATATTCTCCCATATCAATTGGGAGAATACAACCCATATTAGGACATTGTTATAACACTGTAAATAGAGAGAGAGAGAGAGGGAGAGAGAGAGAGAGAGAGGAGGGAGAGAGAGAGAGAGAGAGAGAGAGAGGAGGGAGAGAATGAGAGAGAGAGAGAGAGAGAGAGAGAGAGGGAGAGAGAGACAGAGAGAGAAAGAGAGATTTCATTTTCATTTTCATTCATGACAGATTTGACTTTACGAATGCGTTCTTGGAGAGGTTATTTATCCAAGTGTTTTTAGCCGGTGGCTGAGGGACACTGAGAGAAGAGGACCGTACATATGGGACTAAGTACATAACATATGGGACTAAGTACATAACATATGGGACTAAATACATAACATATGGGACTAAGTACATAACATATGGGACTAAGTACATAACATGTGGGACTAAGTACATAACATATGGGACTAAGTACATAACATATGGGACTAAGATATGGGACTAAGTACATAACATATGGGACTAAGTACATAACATATGGGACTAATGGGTACATAACATATGGGACTAAGTACATAACATATGGGACTAAGTACATAACATATGGGACTAAGTACATAACATATGGGTACATAACATATGGGACTAAGTACATAACATATGGGACTAAGTACATAACATATGGGACTAAGTACATAACATATGGGACTAAGTACATAACATATGGGACTAAGTACATAACATATGGGACTAAGTACATAACATATGGGACTAAGTACATAACATATGGGACTAAGTACATAACATATGGGACTAAGTACATAACATATGGGACTAAGTACATAACATATGGGACTAAGTACATAACAACGTACAATTCCACAGTAATGATTCTATTCAACTCAAATCAGATCAGATCAGATCATTGTCCAATTTTTGTTTACATTGTTTCCGTCTCAATGGCCCGACCAGTACGCTCAGAATTGGACAGACTAAACGTCTCGACAACGGGACGGTCAGAGAGAGTTGGAGAAGCAGGTTAATGGTACCCCCTAGACCCTCAGGTCAGAGAGAGTTGGAGAAGCAGGTTAATGGTACCTCCCAGACCCTCAGGTCAGAGAGAGTTGGAGAAGCAGGTTAATGGTACCCCCTAGACCCTCAGGTCAGAGAGAGTTGGAGAAGCAGGTTAATGGTACCCCCTAGACCCTCAGGTCAGAGAGAGTTGGAGAAGCAGGTTAATGGTACCCCCTAGACTCTCAGGTCAGAGAGAGTTGGAGAAGCAGGTTAATGGTACCCCCTAGACCCTCAGGTCAGAGAGAGTTGGAGAAGCAGGTTAATGGTACCTCCCAGACCCTCAGGTCAGAGAGAGTTGGAGAAGCAGGTTAATGGTACCCCCTAGACCCTCAGGTCAGAGAGAGTTGGAGAAGCAGGTTAATGGTACCCCCTAGACCCTCAGGTCAGAGAGAGTTGGAGAAGCAGGTTAATGGTACCCCCTAGACCCTCAGGTCAGAGAGAGTTGGAGAAGCAGGTTAATGGTACCTCCCAGACCCTCAGGTCAGAGAGAGTTGGAGAAGCAGGTTAATGGTACCCCCTAGACTCTCAGGTCAGAGAGAGTTGGAGAAGCAGGTTAATGGTACCTCCTAGACTCTCAGGTCAGAGAGAGTTGGAGAAGCAGGTTAATGGTACCTCCTAGACTCTCAGGTCAGAGAGAGTTGGAGAAGCAGGTTAATGGTACCTCCTAGACTCTCAGGTCAGAGAGAGTTGGAGAAGCAGGTTAATGGTACCCCCTAGACTCTCAGGTCAGAGAGAGTTGGAGAAGCAGGTTAATGGTACCCCCTAGACCCTCAGGTCAGAGAGAGTTGGAGAAGCAGGTTAATGGTACCCCCTAGACCCTCAGGTCAGAGAGAGTTGGAGAAGCAGGTTAATGGTACCTCCCAGACCCTCAGGTCTGATAACAGTCACCGGCATTAAATTCATAACACTGCTGCCATGGCCGCAGAGGAGGTAATGCTGTCGAGGGTGCTGCAGCTCCGCCTGAAACCCCCCCCCCCCCAGATGTTTTCTCACCGAAGTAGTGCACAGGACCTTTACTAGTCTTGTATTGGCGAACCGATTAAGTCGTCTGTAGCGAGGGCAAAATGAATGAATCAAAATGCCCCCTTACTGCAGCTTCATGTAGTATGATGAAAACGTGAGAACAATGTTGATTCTGGACTCAACCAATGTTAATCCCATGTGAACAGGGAAGTAAAAAATGATTAAATCTGTTTCTGACTTAACCATTTGTCTTCCATTGTTGCAACCTTTATTTATTTTAAAATGTTTAATTTTACTAGGCAAGTCAGTTAAGAATAAATTCTTATTTTCTATGATGGTCTAGGAACAGTGGGTTAACTGCCTCTTCAGGGGCAGAACAACAGGTTTGTACCTTGTCAGCTCAGGGAATTGAACTTTCAACCTTTCGGTTACTCGTCCAACGCTCTAACCACTAGGCTACCCAACATGACATTATGGTGATGGTATTAAAAGGTGAGAGGAGAAGATAGGTTTGACTTCCTCTGTGACTGTTGAACCAACCTACAATAACCTAATCTGTGACTTTGACCACCCTACAACAACCTAATCTGTGACTGTTCGACCAGTTTAAAACAACCTACATCTGTGACTGTTCAACCAGCCTACAAAAACCTAATCTGTGACTGTTCGACCAGCCATCAACAACCTAATCTGTGACTGTTTAACCAGCCTACAACAACCTACATCTGTGATTGTTCAACCAACCTAATCTGTGACTGTTCGACCAGCCATCAACAACCTAATCTGTGACTGTTTAACCAGCATACAACAACCTACATCTGTGACTGTTTAACCAGCCTACAATAACCTAATCTGTGACTGTTTAACCAGCCTTCATCTGTGACTGTTGAACCAACCTAATCTGTGACTGTTCAACCAGCCTACAACAACCTACATCTGTGACTGTTTAACCAGCCTACATCTGTGACTGTTGAACCAACCTAATCTGTGACTGTTTGCCCAACCTACAAAAAACGAATCTGTGACTGTTCGACCAGCCTACATCTGTGACTGTTCGACCAGCCTACATCTGTGACTGTTCGACCAGCCTACATCTGTGACTGTTCGACCAGCCTACATCTGTGACTGTTCGACCAGCCTACATCTGTGACTGTTCGACCAGCCTACATCTGTGACTGTTCGACCAGCCTACATCTGTGACTGTTTGACCAGCCTACATCTGTGACTGTTCGACCAGCCTACATCTGTGACTGTTCGACCAGCCTACACCTGTGACTGTTTGACCAGCCTACATCTGTGACTGTTCGACCAGCCTACATCTGTGACTGTTTGACCAACCTACATCTGTGACTGTTTGACCAACCTAATCTGTGACTGTTCAACCAGCCTACATCTGTGACTGTTTGACCAACCTAATCTGTGACTGTTTGACCAACCTAATCTGTGACTGTTTGACCAACCTAATCTGTGACTGTTTGACCAACCTAATCTGTGACTGTTTGACCAGCATACATCTGTGACTGTTTGACCAACCTAATCTGTGACTGTTTGACCAACCTAATCTGTGACTGTTTGACCAACCTAATCTGTGACTGTTGAACCAACCTAACCTGTGACTGTTCGACCAGCATACATCTGTGACTGTTTGACCAACCTAATCTGTGACTGTTTGACCAACCTAATCTGTGACTGTTTGACCAACCTAATCTGTGACTGTTGAACCAACCTAACCTGTGACTGTTCGACCAGCCTACACCTGTGACTGTTTGACCAACCTAATCTGTGACTGTTCGACCAGCCTACAACAACAACAGTCACTCTGGCATTTCTTTGGTTCATCAGCTGAGTGATGAGGCTGAAGTGCTCTTAAATTCATAGATGCAAAAACAGACCATCCATGTTATCAGAATGATTGTTTAACCCTGTTTTGAGGCAAAACAGTCACTGTAAACAACAACAACAACATTATCATAAAATAAAATAAATAATCTAAAACAGAATCTATAACAAAATAATAAAGATATCACAGATAATATCACTAGTCAACTTTTGACTGGATGTTTTGTTTATTGTTTATTCCATGTTTTTTTCATTGTTTTTCTATTGTATTATTGACTGTATGTTTTGTTTATTCCATGTGTAACTCTGTTGTTGTTTGTGTCGAACTGCTGTGCTTTATCTTGGCCAGGTCGCAGTTGTAAATGAGAACTTGTTCTCAACTGGTCTACCTGGTTAAATAAAGGTGTTCTCAACTGGTCTACCTGGTTAAATAAATGTGAAATAAAAAAATAAAAAAAATAAACTTAACAATTAGTATCTGAGTATTTGCCATCTTCAACTTTCAACTAACTCTTGTGAAAGGAAACAAGACATGAACCAAGACACACTGTTCTTCAACTCTCTCGCACTGAGTGTGTATCTGTGTGTGTGTGTGTGTGTGCTGCCACACACCAATCAAACAGAAGCCGTGCTAACTGCTCTGATTGAGTCTCTTTACAGGTCAGTCTTCCCTAACGGAGGCCCTGTCCACTTCCATTTACACGATGGCCTGTTGGTGTGTGTGTGTGTGTGTGAAATATTCACATTAAGTCTGACGGGCCAAGCAACAGCAACAATTACCTCCTCCATCCAGACAGGATTCCTTCGCTTGCTCTCTCTCTCTCTCTCTCTCTCTCTCTCTCTCTCTCTCTCTCTCTCTCTCTCTCTCTCTCTCTCTCTCTCTCTCTCTCTCTCTCTCTCTCTCTCTCTCTCTCTCTCTCTCTCTCTCTCTCTCTCTCCGTCAGAGAAAAGGAGGGATGATGAGAAGAGATGTGGAGGGTTGACTTCATTTGACAGTTTCCTGTTGAGGAGGAGATGCCCTGGCCATATTCGCCGTGCCATCGATGGAGCCACACACAACTTTATACAGTCAGTAGGGTACACACATTCCAACAATGAACGCAACATTTAAGCACTGTTAAGATGTCTATACTTTATTTTTGTTGTTTTTTTTGTTGTTGTATTTTACCATCATCAAATTATATTGTTTGAAATAGGCCCTGAGATCAGAGACCATATTCACAACGTCTCAGTGTAGGAATGTTGACATAGGATCAGATTTGGACTTTTAGATCATAATGAATAACGTTTACGTAAACAGAGGGTGATCTGATCCCAGATCAGAATACAGGGCCTGAAGTGGACAATCGAAGACACAATCAGTCCCAACAGTGCTGACGTAGGATACATTTGGGTTTAATTTATATTTATTCATTTATAGTGGCATTCCAATTTTACTAATCGTTCAACTCTCTTAAGTAAGGTTTTCAAATGACTAAGTAGGTTTCCACACTCACAGAGAGTTGAAGAAACCTTGGTGTGATAAACATACTTTGGCTTGTCTCTTTGACTCCCACCCCAACACTAGTGGTTGAAATTCAAAACGACTGTTCACATTCGTTGACATTAATCCGTTGTGTCTAACCGACGTTTCGCTAACTGACGGTTCCCTACATTGAACAGTTGCCTATAAACACGCTACCTCCTCTACCCGATGAAACTCCTTGACCCACTCCACATCTCTCTAATGGAAACAAGTTAAAGGTACTTCTTCATGATGACTTCACCTGCTTAGGGCCCTGAGTTTTATTTTTAAAGTCGATTAATCCCGACTTCATCTCTAATCCAATTAAACCGTAGAGCGGAGGGCCTGTCTATGCAGAACATGTTTCTAACGGGCCAACTGAAGAAAAAAAAGACTCAGGACAGATTCAACCTCAGATATTTAATTCCTTAATCGCTTAAGGGCGCTGTCACCGATAGGGAGGAGGAAAAGGAGTAAGCAGTGCACGCACACACACACACACACACACACGCACGCACACACACACACACTCACACACAACTTCATCTACTGTACATCTTCATACAGGCCTTAATCTGTGGAATGACTCAACCATGAACCACTAGGAGAATGAGGACATACATCACAGAGAGCAGTGCAGTTTTATCAGAGAATCACTCATCCATGAAGCTCTTAATTTCCAGAAAAGAATGGATAAGATAAGCACCATATCATTTATGGATAAGATAAGATCTGTATAATTTATGGATAAAATAAGTGCTGTATAATTTATGGAGAAGATAAGCTCTGTAAAATGTATGGATAAGTTAAGCTCTGTATAATGTATGGATAAGATAAGATCCGTATAATTTATGGATAAAATAAGTGCTGTATAATTTATGGAGAAGATAAGCTCTGTAAAATGTATGGATAAGATAAGCTCTGTATAATGTATGGATAAGATAAGATCCGTATAATTTATGGACAAGATAAGATCCGTATAATTTATGGATAAGATAAGCGCCGTATAATTTATGGATAAGATAAGCACCAAATAATAGCCAGATTTTACGTGGTGCTTATATTTTACGTGGTGCTTATATTTTACGTGGTGCTTATATTTTGAATTAGAAGTTGAGCCTTACAGTATAGGTGGATAAGGACATTCAATGGCATGGTACTGATGACACTTTTGGGGTCAGAAAACCTCTGACATACAGTGGATGCTACATAGCAAACACGAGCATATACGAGCATACACGAGCATACACGAGCATACACGAGCATATACGAGCATACACGAGCATACACGAGCATACACGAGCATACACGAGCATATACGAGCATACACGAGCATACACGAGCATACACGAGCATACACGAGCATACATGAGCATACATGAGCATACACAAGCATACATGAGCATACATGAGCATACACGAGCATACATGAGCATACACGAGCATACACGAGCATACATGAGCATACACGAGCATACATGAGCATACATGCAAAACACACACATGTACAGTCACACGCTTCCTGTGTTCTGTTTGACTTGACGCACACGGTCTCCTGATTGATAGATACTGTTCATATCTGGGCAACACACTCAATTTCAACTACAGGGATGTCACTCGTGACAAACAATGCTTTTCTGGAAAGCAAGCTAAAATAACAGTTATTGTGGTAACGATGAGGTATAGACTTAATTAGTGGACGATGAATCACTGTTATTGAGACTAATATTTCCATTGGTTCTCTTTTATTGAGGCAGCTTGATTTTAACGACGCCTCTCCAATTATCAATGTTTATTTTTATTTTTTTTGAAGGACAAACCCACTGCCTGTGTGGGTCCTACTGCCTGTCTGGGTCCTACTGCCTGTGTGGGTCCTACTGCCTGTGTGCGTCCTACTGCCTGTGTGGGTCCTACTGCCTGTGTGGGTCCTACTGCCTGTGTGCGTCCTACTGCCTGTGTGGGTCCTACTGCCTGTGTGGGTCCTACTGCCTGTGTGCGTCCTACTGCCTGTGTGCGTCCTACTGCCTGTGTACGTCCTACTGCCTGTGTGTGTCCTACTGCCTGTGTGCGTCCTACTGCCTGTGTGTGTCCTACTGCCTGTGTGCGTCCTACTGCCTGTGTGCGTCCTACTGCCTGTGTGCGTCCTACTGCCTGTGTGCGTCCTACTGCCTGTGTGCGTGGCCAAACACCTCTAGTTTGTTGTGTCGTGACCATCCCACCGGTTCCAAGTGAAAAGAAAAGATGGCGTAAAGTTCCAACCCGACTTTGATTTTTTTTGTTATTAGAATGTTGTTTTTTTAACTCGATAAAGTCTACACCCGTTTGTATCCGGCGCATGTGAAAAATACTCTTTTTCAAATGTTTATTTGCCAATGTCATTTACCAAACCCCAGGTGGTGCTATGTATGGTGAAGATAGAGCTCTTTGGCCAAGTACACCAGTGGTCTTCGATATAACAATGCCTATGTAGAAAATACCTCACTTTGATGTTATGGGGCTATTTTGCTTCCACTGGTCCTGGGGCCCTTGTTAACTCTTTCCACTCGTGGGAATTGGCCTATATGGATAGGGCTCAATTTAAAACGTTTATTTCAGAAGGAATATGAAATGCATAACTATACTAGCAATTGAAAGAGAACAGTTTGGAGATTATTGAGAGAAAAAAAAAATTGATTAGACCAAAGTTGAGGAGACAACAGTTCACCTGAATCCAAACATTTCACTGTTGATTTTTTTTTGCATTTTACATTTACTCTACTGTTTGCTGCATTTGTTGATAACAAAATCTGAAAATACTCTGGAGACATTCAGTAAGTAGCATGATAAGGTTGCTCCTGGAAAAGGTGGGGTAGGTGCAACATAACAGGAGAAAATGACAAGGGCATGAGTGAGAGGACTAACAGGTGTCTCGAAGTGGCACAAAGTTGCACAGTTCCTAAGCAATTTCAATGCACTTTTATGACTCAAAGAAGGGTCTAACTGGAAGGTGTTATTTTGAGCTCTCCTGTGCCGTTGAGGAACTAGAGCAGCTCACACTTGTAGATGTTTTGTTAGGAACACAACCCTGGGTCACCGACATTACACAATTGCTGTTGTTGTTTACGCAATCCGAAAACTGACCATTTTAAATCGCAATCTGGGTCAGGTGGGCATCATTTGAAAGCTTGTTCTATTGCCAACATGACTAGCTAAGTTATAAAATACAATACAATCTTACAATTTTACAGCGCTGATAAAAATGTTGGTGAGCATAGAAAGGAGTTATGAGTACATTTTCTTCAAAATTATACATTTTAAAAACATAATATTTTTTTCATACCAGATTTCACAACATATTAAATGTGTGCCCTCAGGCTTCTACTCTACTACCATATATCTATAACACAAAACCCATGTGTACATGTGTGTGTATAGTGGGTATGTTATTGTGTGTTTGTATGCTTGTATCTATATTTGTGTTGCTTCACAGTCCCCACTGTTCCATGCGGTGTATTTTCATCTGTTTTTTAAATATGATTCTACTGCTTTCGTCAGTTACCTGATCGCCTCCCTCTCCCCATAACTCCTCTCCCGATGCCTTCCTCTCCCCATGCCTCCCTCTCCCCATGCCTCCCTCTCCCCATGCCTCCCTCTCCCCATGCCTACCTCTCCCCATGCCTCCCTCTCCCCATGTCTCCCTCTCCCCATGCCTCCCTCTCCCCATGCTTCCCTCTCCCCATGCCTACCTCTCCCCATGCCTCCCTCTCCCCCATGCCTCCTCTCCCCCATGCCTCCTCTCCCCATGCCTCCTCTCCCCATGCCTACCTCTCCCCATGCCTCCCTCTCCCCCATGCCTCCTCTCCCCCATGCCTCCTCTCCCCATGCCTCCTCTCCCCATGTCTCCCTCTCCCCATGCCTTCCTCTCCCCATGCCTCCCTCTCCCCATGCCTCCCTCTCCCCATGCCTACCTCTCCCCATGCCTCCCTCTCCCCATGCCTCCCTCTCCCCATGTCTCCCTCTCCCCATGTCTCCCTCTCCCCATGCCTCCCTCTCCCCATGCCTCCCTCTCCCCATGCCTCCCTCTCCCCATGCCTACCTCTCCCCATGCCTCCCTCTCCCCATGCCTCCCTCTCCCCATGCCTCCCTCTCCCCATGTCTCCCTCTCCCCATGCCTTCCTCTCCCCATGCCTCCTCTCCCCATGCCTCCCTCTCCCCATGCCTCCCTCTCCCCATGCCTACCTCTCCCCATGCCTCCCTCTCCCCATGCCTCCCTCTCCCCATGTCTCCCTCTCCCCATGTCTCCCTCTCCCCATGCCTCCCTCTCCCCATGCCTCCCTCTCCCCATGCCTCCCTCTCCCCATGCCTACCTCTCCCCATGCCTCCCTCTCCCCATGCCTACCTCTCCCCATGCCTCCCTCTCCCCATGCCTCCCTCTCCCCATGCCTCGGATTCTCGGATTCTACTGTTTTCATCAGTTACCTGTTGTGGAATAGAGTTCCATATAGTCATGGCTCTATGTAGTACTGTGCACCTCCCATAGTCTGTTCTTGACTTGGGGACTGTGAAGAGACCTCTGGTGGCATGTCTTGAGGGGTCTGCATGGGTGTCTGAGCTGTTTATTAGTAGTTTAAATAGACCTCTGGTGGCATGTCTTGTGGGGTCTGCATGGGTGTCCGAGCTGTGTGCCAGTAGTTCAAACAGACAGCTCGGTGCATTCAACATGTCAATACCTCTCACAAATAGTAGTGACGAAGTCAATCTCTCCTCCACTTTCAGCCAGGAGAGATTGACATTCATATTATTCATCCTAGCTCTCTCTGTACATCGAAGGGCCAGCCATCCTGACCTGTTTTGAGGCTATTGCAATGTTCCTAAGCCCCTCTTTGTGGCACCTGACCACACGACTGAACAGTAGTCCAGATGCGACAAAACTTGGGCCTGTAGCACCTGCCTTGTTGATAGGGCTGTTAAGAAGGTCGAAACTTGGGCCTGTAGCACCTGCCTTGTTGATAGGGCTGTTACAGTTTTTTCCGATTGCTAAACGACAGTGGACACAACTGGAGTCACATGTGCAAAACTCTAACTCCAGTCTGCACAGCAGCAGTTCATGTGGACCAAACTCTAGTTCGTTTTTCATTGCTTGAACACAGTTTTCAAAACTCTACACACTTATCCCATGACTTTAACCACAACCTGCACAACACTGTGGATTTACAGCACTTTGTTCAAATGCTAACACACTGCTGTCAAAACTGTGAACCACACATTCAAAACGGAATAGATTTCAGCCTTGTGCCTTTCAAACACTGCTGATTGCAATTTCAGCTGAAAGGCTAAGCAGGTGTCTTGTTTTAGACTTGTTAGTGAACACACACACATATTACAGTATATATAGGTAGAGCTCAGAAAGACTCATTTTGGAAATGGAACAAGGAAGATGGGTTCGTGGAGGGAGAAGGGTGGCAGGGAGAGGGCGGATGCGTGGAGGAAGACAAAGAAGACAAAGAGCTGTTATTTCAGATGAAATAAGGGCTACACTTATAGACCATGTCGTGAACCATGGTCTCTCATTGAGAGAGGCAGGGTTGAAGGTGCAACCCAATCTGCAAAGATCCACAGTGGCATCTGTAATGCGAATTTTCCATCATACAAACAGGTGAGAGTTACATCCTTACAGTAAATGAAAACATTACAGGAATCTATTTTGTAATGCAATTATAGAATATTTACACAGATATATATTACAGTAAGTTTGACTGTAAAATATATTTTTACAACAGGACCCAAAGGCCCCCAACAGGGGAAAGAGGAAAAATATGTTCAGATGTGGAAGAAAATGCTATTGTTGTCAACAATGCAATAAAACTGCGGGAGATTCAAGATAGAGTGCTGGCTGATAATGATATATTTGAAAATGTTAATTCTGTCAGCACAACAACTATTGCTCGAGTCCTAAAGAAACACCAAGTTACAATGAAACAGTTATACACTGTACCGTTCGAGAGAAACAGTGAACGGGTAAAAGAGCAAAGATACCAATATGTCCAGGTAAGACGTCTGAGGTTACGTACACAGCTATACAAAATATTTACAGGAAAATAAAACACTAGCATTTCTACAGTAAAACTGTGCACTTACTGTTTTTCATAGAGTAATGGAGGTGGAAGCACTGGAAAGACCACATTCATTTGTATTTATCGATGAAGCTGGATTTAACCTTGCCAAAACACGGCGCAGAGGAAGGAATGTTATAGGTCAAAGGGCCACTGTGGAGGTTCCAGGCCAAAGGGGGGGAAATATCAACATGTGTGCTGCAATGGCCAATGATGGTTTGCTTCTCAACACACCACTCATTGGACCATACAACACAGAAAGGCTTATAGCTTTCCTAGAACAGCTCTATGCTCAGCTCGTGCCAGCAGAACAGGGGGAGCCAGTAAGAAACCCCCAAGTTTTTGTCATAGTTTGCGATAACGTTGCTTTTCACCACTCTGCAGCTGTCACAGATTGGTTTGCAGCACATCACAGATTTATGGTTTTGTACCTGCCTGCATATTCACCCTTCTTCAACCCAATAGAGGAGTTTTTCTCTGCCTGGAGGTGGAAAGTGTTTGGTCACCACCCACATGACCAAATGTCTCTTTTGGAAGCCATGCGTGCCGGATGTGAGGACACGAGTCCAGAGGACTGCCAGGGATGGATAAGGCACTCCAGAAGGTTCTTCCCCAGGTGCATGGCAAGAGAAAACATTAGATGTGATGTTGAAGACAACCTGTGGCCTGGTGCTAGAGAGAGGCAGGATTAGCCCCTCAATTATTTGTTTGAATTACAGTATGTACTTTTAGTTTCTACCTTTTTTTTCTCATTACTGTAATTCCGTAAATTACTACAGACTATTGAAGCAAACTGCTAATTTTCATTTACCTTAAAGAATTGTTATGTTCTAAACATTTTAATAAATCATGTGAAAGAATGTCACTCTTTTCTTTGAAGAAAATACTACTTTGTATGAAGTCACTGAAATTGTTCAAACTGTAAAGATGAAAAGTTTGTATTTTCTGTATTGGTGTTTGATGCTAGTGTTTTTACTCTCAGTGTGTTCTGAGAGACAGTGTGTGTTATCTCAGTGAGGGTTGTGCATAGTGTTTGGCTGCACTGAGCGTGTTTTGAGCCATGTGTTAAGAGTTGTGTTGCTTGGAATGAGTTTTGCAGGTGATGTGAACTGTTTAGCTCAGGTGACTGTTGGTAGTGCAGACTGTAGTTAGAGTTTTGCACATGTGACTCCAGTTGTGCCCACTGTCGTTTAGCAATCGAAAAAAACTGTAAGAAGACAGAGCAGCGCTTTATTATGGACAGACTTCTCCCCATTTTAGCTATTTAGTTTACAATCCAGGGTTACTACAAACAGTTTAGTCTCTTCAACTTGCTCAATTTCAACAATGATTTGTTCCAAATACAATGCTTTAAGTTTTTTTTTTATATTTAGGGCTAACTTGTTCCTTGTTCCTTTAAAACTAACTGCAGCTCTTTGTTAAGTGTTGCAATGATTTCACTCACTGTTGTAGCTGAAGTGTATAGCGTTGAGACATCTGCATTCCACAGACAAACTGGCTTTACTCAAAGTCAGTGGCATGTCATTAGTAAAGATTGAAAAAAGTAAGGGGCATAGAGAGCTGCCCTGGGGAATTCCTGATTCTACTTGGATGTTGTTGGTTGAGAGGCTTCAATTAAAGAACACCCTCTGTGTTCTGTTAGACAGTTAACTCTTAATCCACAGTATAGCAGTGGGTGTAAGCCATAACACATACGTTTTTCCTGCAACAGACTATGGTCGATAATGTCAGAATCCACACTGAAGTCTAACAAAACATCCCCCACAATCCTTTTATCATCAATATCTCTCAGCCAATCATCAGTCATTTGTGTAATCGCTGTGCTGAATGTGTGTTGTCAATTTGTTTATTGTGAAATAGCATTATATCTGGTCAAAAACATTTTTTTTTTTTTTTTTTTTTACTAAGGGTTGGTGACAGGCTGATTGTTGGCTATTTGAGCCATTTAAGGGCGATTTACTATTCTTAGATAGGGGAATAACTTTGGCTTCCCTCCAGGCCTGAGGACAAACACTTTCTAGTAGGCTTACATTGAAGATATGGCAAATAAGGGTGATAATATCGTCCTCTATTATCCTCAGTAATTTTCCATCCAAGTTGTCAGACCCCGGTGGCTTGTCATTGTTCATAGACAACAACAACAATTTCCCTTCTTCCACACTCACTTTACAGAATTCAAAATTACACTGCTTGTCTTTCATACTTTGATCAGTTATACTTGGATGTGTTGTGTCAGCATTTGTTGCTGGCATGTCATGCCTATGTTTGCTAATCTTGCCAATCAAAAAAATCATTAAAGTAGTTGGCAATATCAAGGCTCATGCCTTGGCAGCAGCCAATGGGGATCCCTGATAAATACAAATACAAATTCCTCACATGTTATCCAGATACTAACTGTCAGCACTTGATGGTCTATAGCATCTTCCCACCAGAATGGGCTTTAGGTGAGGCAGGTGAACCTGTAGCCATATTACTTCAACAGTATTTAACATTAGATCGTCTCTAAGCTTTACAGGAATGTCGTTCTGAATATAGACCACAACACCGCCCCTGTTGGCATTTCTGTCCTTTCTGTAAATGTTGGTTTTTGGTTCCTGATAGAACCCCTTTGAGTTCCACGTAGAACCCTTTCCACAGAGGGTTATGCATGGAAACCAAAAGAGTTCTACCTGGGACCAAAAACGGTTCTACCTGGAACCAAAAAGGGTTCTACCTGGAACCCAAAAGAGTTCTACCTGGAACCAAAAACGGTTCTACCTGGAACCAAAAAGGGTTCTACCTGGAACCCAAAAGAGTTCTACCTGAAACCAAAAACGGTTCTACCTGGAACCAAAAAGGGTTCTTTGGCGACAGCTGAAGAACCCCTTTGGAACTCTTTTTTCTAAGTGTGTAAGTATAAAGTAATATACATTCTTATTTTTTTAAAGCGTACAATATTTGCATTATTTATTTTCTATAGTCTTTTTTGTTCATCTTTATCAAGGGATCAAATAATTCCAGACCCCTCTGTATACCGATAGAATTAGAATGATTCATCACACTTGGAAATTCACATTTTTGGGGTACATCTCGATTGGACATTGTACTTCATTGGATACATCTCGATTGGACATTGTACTTCATTGGATACATCTTCCTTGGACATTGTACTTCATTGGATACATCTCCCTTGAACATTGTACTTCATTGGATACATCTCCCTTGAACATTGTACTTCATTGGATACATCTCGATTGGACATTGTACTTCATTGGATACATCTCCCTTAGACATTCTAATTATTGTGGTACATCTCCCTTAGACATTCTAATTATTGTGGTACATCTACCTTGGACTTTCTAATTATTGTGTTACATTTCCCATAGGCATACCATAGACACACCATTGGCAAATAACGGTGAGTCACCATTCTGTGAGTTACTTCAGATATTTGCGCAATGCAGAGACACAGTCATGGCGTAATCATGAATCAGTCAACGTGAAGAGATTGGTCAGGCTAATCTACGGTATAAATATGGGTGTGCAAGACACAAAGTTTGTTCTTTTTTGGTCAACTTCCTTCTTTCATAATCTGTTGATGTCGATGGCATGGTTCTTAGGGCCCCTCCATAATCTGTTGACGTCGATGGCATGGTTCTTAGGGTCCCTCCATAATCTGTTGACGTCGATGGCATGGTTCTTAGGGTCCCTCCATAATCTGTTGATGTCGATGGCATGGTTCTTAGGGTCCCTCCATAATCTGTTGATGTCGATGGCATGGTTCTTAGGGTCCCTCCATAATCTGTTGACGTCGATGGCATGGTTCTTAGGGTCCCTCCATAATCTGTTGACGTCGATGGCATGGTTCTTAGGGTCCCTCCATAATCTGTTGACGTCGATGGCATGGTTCTTAGGGTCCCTCCATAATCTGTTGATGTCGATGGCATGGTTCTTAGGGTCCCTCCATAATCTGTTGACGTCGATGGCATGGTTCTTAGGGTCCCTCCATAATCTGTTGATGTCGATGGCATGGTTCTTAGGTTTCCTCCATAATCTGTTGATGTCGATGGCATGGTTCTTAGGGTCCCTCCATAATCTGTTGACGTCGATGGCATGGTTCTTAGGGTCCCTTCATAATCTGTTGATGTCGATGGCATGGTTCTTAGGTTTCCTCCATAATCTGTTGATGTCGATGGCATGGTTCTTAGGGTCCCTCCATAATCTGTTGACGTCGATGGCATGGTTCTTAGGGTCCCTCCATAATCTGTTGATGTCGATGGCATGGTTCTTAGGGTCCCTCCATAATCTGTTGACGTCGATGGCATGGTTCTTAGGGTCCCTCCATAATCTGTTGATGTCGATGGCATGGTTCTTAGGGTCCCTCCATAATCTGTTGATGTCGATGGCATGGTTCTTAGGGTCCCTCCATAATCTGTTGACGTCGATGGCATGGTTCTTAGGGTCCCTCCATAATCTGTTGATGTCGATGGCATGGTTCTTAGGGTCCCTCCATAATCTGTTGATGTCGATGGCATGGTTCTTAGGGTCCCTCCATAATCTGTTGAGAATCTTCTGTTGAAGTAACACCCTGGTGGTTCATCATGGATTGTCTTCTGCTGATGGCGTTCAACACCTCAGTGGTTTTAACAATTACTTTGTTTTGTTTTTAACTGTCACCTTCAATCAGGAAAGTTACTTTAAAGTCCACAACGAATCGGCAGAGATACAACTTTTTTTTTCTTCTTCCAAATACAGCACTCCGATCAGAGATCATTTGAATGTAACAATACATCCTTGGGGTATTGGCTCCCTACTTCCTTCGTAGTGCACTATATACGGAACAAGAGGCCAGTCGGGATGCAGCCTTGTTGTTTTTGATGCCCCACCGTTTATAATGTATTGTGGGATGATGTGTAGACCATGTATGGAACCCGAAGAAGCATGCAGAAGAATTAACATATTTCCCATTCATTAATTACAATTTAACTCCACTTTGATTCACCAGATAATTATACTGTTGCATTTGCTGTTATCCGCAGTATTCCAATTTGATGAGGAAGGACTATTTTTTTTATGCTAATTGCGTTGTTGTTTCGGTGTGTTTGTGCAGAAACAAAAGAGGGACAATGCATTGCTACATAATTATCGTTGTGGTGAACTGATCTAGCAAAACACTACATAGCTGATTTCTTTCCTTTAATTTTGGTCTAATTGTCAGAGATGTAACAGTGCATCGCTAGCCACAGTACCAATAGAGTCACTTGCCAGTTGCCAGAGTCATTACACGTTACTACCAGTAATGGTATTGGGAATATCAGTAATGGTATTGGGAATATCAGTAATGGTATTGGGAATATCCCTCATTTCTGGGATTCTTCTACTTCCATTCCGTGGTGTCTCATCCTAAACTACGGAATTGTGTGATTTGCCTTGTTTCGAACAGAAACAGAAGGATCTAAGTATAATAGCCTGGTCCCAGATCTGTTTGTGCTATCTTGACAACTCCTACGGTCATTGAAAGCAAGACAGCACAAACAGATCTGGGACCAGTCTGGGTGATGAGATAGAAGACATGGAATGTCCCTCGCTTTCATGGAAAATGCCAAGTTGTGACATCACCTCTTTATGAGCCTACCTGCTGTGATAGATACAGACGTGTCCCTGCCAGAGGTCTGTTAACATACTGTGATAGATACAGACGTGTCTGTGCCAGAGGTCTGTTAACATACTGTGATAGCTACAGACGTGTCCCTGCCAGAGGTCTGTTAACATACTGTGATAGATACAGACGTGTCCCTGCCAGAGGTCTGTTAACATACTGTGATAGCTACAGACGTGTCCCTGCCAGAGGTCTGTTAACATACTGTGATAGATACAGACGTGTCCCTGCCAGAGGTCTGTTAACATACTGTGATAGCTACAGACGTGTCCGTGCCAGAGGTCTGTTAACATACTGTGATAGCTACAGACGTGTCCCTGCCAGAGGTCTGTTAACATACTGTGATAGCTACAGACGTGTCCCTGCCAGAGGTCTGTTAACATACTGTGATAGCTACAGACGTGTCCGTGCCAGAGGTCTGTTAACATACTGTGATAGCTACAGACGTGTCCCTGCCAGAGGTCTGTTAACATACTGTGATAGCTACAGACGTGTCCCTGCCAGAGGTCTGTTAACATACTGTGATAGATACAGACGTGTCCCTGCCAGAGGTCTGTTAACATACTGTGATAGATACAGACGTGTCTGTGCCAGAGGTCTGTTAACATACTGTGATAGCTACAGACGTGTCTGTGCCAGAGGTCTGTTAACATACTGTGATAGCTACAGACGTGTCCCTGCCAGAGGTCTGTTAACATACTGTGATAGCTACAGACGTGTCCCTGCCAGAGGTCTGTTAACATACTGTGATAGCTACAGACGTGTCCCTGCCAGAGGTCTGTTAACATACTGTGATAGCTACAGACGTGTCCCTGCCAGAGGTCTGTTAACATACTGTGATAGCTACAGACGTGTCCCTGCCAGAGGTCTGTTAACATACTGTGATAGCTACAGACGTGTCCGTGCCAGAGGTCTGTTAACATACTGTGATAGCTACAGACGTGTCCCTGCCAGAGGTCTGTTAACATACTGTGATAGCTACAGACGTGTCCCTGCCAGAGGTCTGTTAACATACTGTGATAGCTACAGACGTGTCCCTGCCAGAGGTCTGTTAACATACTGTGATAGATACAGACGTGTCCCTGCCAGAGGTCTGTTAACATACTGTGATAGATACAGACGTGTCTGTGCCAGAGGTCTGTTAACATACTGTGATAGCTACAGACGTGTCTGTGCCAGAGGTCTGTTAACATACTGTGATAGCTACAGACGTGTCCCTGCCAGAGGTCTGTTAACATACTGTGATAGCTACAGACGTGTCCCTGCCAGAGGTCTGTTAACATACTGTGATAGCTACAGACGTGTCCCTGCCAGAGGTCTGTTAACATACTGTGATAGATACAGACGTGTCCCTGCCAGAGGTCTGTTAACATACTGTGATAGATACAGACGTGTCTGTGCCAGAGGTCTGTTAACATACTGTGATAGCTACAGACGTGTCTGTGCCAGAGGTCTGTTAACATACTGTGATAGCTACAGACGTGTCCCTGCCAGAGGTCTGTTAACATACTGTGATAGCTACAGACGTGTCTGTGCCAGAGGTCTGTTAACATACTGTGATAGCTACAGACGTGTCCCTGCCAGAGGTCTGTTAACATACTGTGATAGCTACAGACGTGTCTGTGCCAGAGGTCTGTTAACATACTGTGATAGCTACAGACGTGTCCCTGCCAGAGGTCTGTTAACATACTGTGATAGCTACAGACGTGTCTGTGCCAGAGGTCTGTTAACATACTGTGATAGCTACAGACGTGTCTGTGCCAGAGGTCTGTTAACATACTGTGATAGCTACAGACGTGTCTGTGCCAGAGGTCTGTTAACATACTGTGATAGCTACAGACGTGTCTGTGCCAGAGGTCTGTTAACATACTGTGATAGCTACAGACGTGTCCCTGCCAGAGGTCTGTTAACATGCTGTGATAGCTACAGACGTGTCCGTGCCAGAGGTCTGTTAACATACTGTGATAGCTACAGACGTGTCCCTGCCAGAGGTCTGTTAACATACTGTGATAGCTACAGACGTGTCCCTGCCAGAGGTCTGTTAACATACTGTGATAGCTACAGACGTGTCCCTGCCAGAGGTCTGTTAACATACTGTGATAGCTACAGACGTGTCCCTGCCAGAGGTCTGTTAACATACTGTGATAGCTACAGACGTGTCTGTGCCAGAGGTCTGTTAACATACTGTGATAGCTACAGACGTGTCCCTGCCAGAGGTCTGTTAACATACTGTGATAGCTACAGACGTGTCTGTGCCAGAGGTCTGTTAACATACTGTGATAGCTACAGACGTGTCCCTGCCAGAGGTCTGTTAACATACTGTGATAGCTACAGACGTGTCCCTGCCAGAGGTCTGTTAACATACTGTGATAGCTACAGACATGTCCCTGCCAGAGGTCTGTTAACATACTGTGATAGCTACAGACGTGTCCCTGCCAGAGGTCTGTTAACATACTGTGATAGCTACAGACGTGTCCCTGCCAGAGGTCTGTTAACATACTGTGATAGCTACAGATGTGTCCGTGCCAGAGGTCTGTTAACATACTGTGATAGCTACAGACGTGTCCCTGCCAGAGGTCTGTTAACATACTGTGATAGCTACAGACGTGTCCCTGCCAGAGGTCTGTTAACATACTGTGATAGCTACAGACGTGTCTGTGCCAGAGGTCTGTTAACATACTGTGATAGCTACAGACGTGTCCCTGCCAGAGGTCTGTTAACATACTGTGATAGCTACAGACGTGTCCGTGCCAGAGGTCTGTTAACATACTGTGATAGCTACAGACGTGTCTGTGCCAGAGGTCTGTTAACATACTGTGATAGCTACAGACGTGTCCCTGCCAGAGGTCTGTTAACATACTGTGATAGCTACAGACGTGTCCCTGCCAGAGGTCTGTTAACATACTGTGATAGCTACAGACGTGTCCCTGCCAGAGGTCTGTTAACATACTGTGATAGCTACAGACGTGTCTGTGCCAGAGGTCTGTTAACATACTGTGATAGCTACAGACGTGTCCCTGCCAGAGGTCTGTTAACATACTGTGATAGCTACAGACGTGTCCCTGCCAGAGGTCTGTTAACATACTGTGATAGCTACAGACGTGTCCCTGCCAGAGGTCTGTTAACATACTGTGATAGCTACAGACGTGTCCGTGCCAGAGGTCTGTTAACATACTGTGATAGCTACAGACGTGTCCCTGCCAGAGGTCTGTTAACATACTGTGATAGCTACAGATGTGTCCGTGCCAGAGGTCTGTTAACATACTGTGATAGCTACAGACGTGTCCCTGCCAGAGGTCTGTTAACATACTGTGATAGCTACAGACGTGTCCCTGCCAGAGGTCTGTTAACATACTGTGATAGCTACAGACGTGTCCCTGCCAGAGGTCTGTTAACATACTGTGATAGCTACAGACGTGTCTGTGCCAGAGGTCTGTTAACATACTGTGATAGCTACAGACGTGTCCCTGCCAGAGGTCTGTTAACATACTGTGATAGCTACAGACGTGTCTGTGCCAGAGGTCTGTTAACATACTGTGATAGCTACAGACGTGTCCCTGCCAGAGGTCTGTTAACATACTGTGATAGCTACAGACGTGTCCCTGCCAGAGGTCTGTTAACATACTGTGATAGCTACAGACGTGTCCCTGCCAGAGGTCTGTTAACATACTGTGATAGCTACAGACGTGTCCCTGCCAGAGGTCTGTTAACATACTGTGATAGCTACAGACGTGTCCCTGCCAGAGGTCTGTTAACATACTGTGATAGCTACAGACGTGTCCCTGCCAGAGGTCTGTTAACATACTGTGATAGCTACAGACGTGTCCCTGCCAGAGGTCTGTTAACATACTGTGATAGCTACAGACGTGTCCCTGCCAGAGGTCTGTTAACATACTGTGATAGCTACAGACGTGTCCGTGCCAGAGGTCTGTTAACATACTGTGATAGCTACAGACGTGTCCCTGCCAGAGGTCTGTTAACATACTGTGATAGCTACAGACGTGTCCGTGCCAGAGGTCTGTTAACATACTGTGATAGCTACAGACGTGTCCCTGCCAGAGGTCTGTTAACATACTGTGATAGCTACAGACGTGTCCCTGCCAGAGGTCTGTTAACATACTGTGATAGCTACAGATGTGTCCGTGCCAGAGGTCTGTTAACATACTGTGATAGCTACAGACGTGTCTGTGCCAGAGGTCTGTTAACATACTGTGATAGCTACAGACGTGTCCCTGCCAGAGGTCTGTTAACATACTGTGATAGCTACAGACGTGTCTGTGCCAGAGGTCTGTTAACATACTGTGATAGCTACAGACGTGTCCCTGCCAGAGGTCTGTTAACATACTGTGATAGCTACAGACGTGTCCCTGCCAGAGGTCTGTTAACATACTGTGATAGCTACAGACGTGTCCCTGCCAGAGGTCTGTTAACATACTGTGATAGCTACAGACGTGTCCCTGCCAGAGGTCTGTTAACATACTGTGATAGCTACAGACGTGTCCCTGCCAGAGGTCTGTTAACATACTGTGATAGCTACAGACGTGTCTGTGCCAGAGGTCTGTTAACATACTGTGATAGCTACAGACGTGTCTGTGCCAGAGGTCTGTTAACATACTGTGATAGCTACAGACGTGTCTGTGCCAGAGGTCTGTTAACATACTGTGATAGCTACAGACGTGTCCCTGCCAGAGGTCTGTTAACATACTGTGATAGCTACAGACGTGTCCGTGCCAGAGGTCTGTTAACATACTGTGATAGCTACAGACGTGTCCCTGCCAGAGGTCTGTTAACATACTGTGATAGCTACAGACGTGTCCCTGCCAGAGGTCTGTTAACATACTGTGATAGCTACAGACGTGTCCCTGCCAGAGGTCTGTTAACATACTGTGATAGCTACAGACGTGTCCCTGCCAGAGGTCTGTTAACATACTGTGATAGCTACAGACGTGTACCTGCCAGAGGTCTGTTAACATACTGTGATAGCTACAGACGTGTCCCTGCCAGAGGTCTGTTAACATACTGTGATAGCTACAGACGTGTCCCTGCCAGAGGTCTGTTAACATACTGTGATAGCTACAGACGTGTCCCTGCCAGAGGTCTGTTAACATACTGTGATAGCTACAGACGTGTCCGTGCCAGAGGTCTGTTAACATACTGTGATAGCTACAGACGTGTCCCTGCCAGAGGTCTGTTAACATACTGTGATAGCTACAGACGTGTCTGTGCCAGAGGTCTTACTGACAGTTGTGGCTGCTTTGTGTGAAGTATTGCTGTCTCTAACTCCTTGTCCTTTGTGCTGTTGTCTGTGCCCAATAATGCTTGTACCATGTTTCATGCTGCTACCATGCTGTGTTGCTACCATGTTATTGTTATGTTGTGAAGCTACCATGCTGTGTTGCTACCATGTTATTGTTATGTTGTGAAGCTACCATGCTGTGTTGCTACCATGTTATTGTTATGTTGTGATGCTACCATGCTGTGTTGCTACCATGTTATTGTTATGTTGTGATGCTACCATGTTATTGTTATGTTGTGATGCTACCATGTTATTGTTATGTTGTGATGCTACCATGTAGTGTTGCTACCATGTTATTGTTATGTTGTGATGTTACCATGTAGTGTTGCTACCATGTTATTGTTATGTTGTGATGCTTCCATGCTGTGTTGCTACCATGTTATTGTTATGTTATGATGCTACCATGCTGTGTTGCTACCATGTTATTGTTATGTTGTGATGCTACCATGTAGTGTTGCTACCATGTTATTGTTATGTTGTGATGCTACCATGTAGTGTTGCTACCATGATATTGTTATGTTGTGATGTTACCATGCTGTGTTGCTACCATGTTATTGTTATGTTGGGATGCTACCATGTAGTGTTGCTACCATGTTATTGTTATGTTGTGATGCTACCATGTAGTGTTGCTACCATGATATTGTTATGTTGTGATGTTACCATGCTGTGTTGCTACCATGTTATTGTTATGTTGGGATGCTACCATGCTGTGTTGTCGCCTTACTATGCTGTTGTCTTAGGTCTCTCTTTATCTAGTGTTGTGTTGTGTTGTCTCTCTTGTTGTGATGTGTTTTTTGTCCTAAAAATACAATGTGTTTATTTTTAAAACATTATCCCAGCCCCCATCCCCACAGGAGGCCTTTTGCCTTTAGGTGGGCCTTCATTGTAAATAAGAACTTGCCTAGTAAAATAAAGGTTAAATAAAATAAATAAAATAGTGAGTGTGTATATAGTGTGTATATGGTGTCTATATATTTTATTTAACCTTTATTTAACTAGGCAAGTAAGTTAAGAACAAATTATTATTTACAATGACGGCCTACTAAAAGGCCTCCTATGGGGACGGGGGCTGGGATTAAAAATACTATTTTAAAAATATATAAATATAGGACAAATCACACATCACAACAAGAGAGACAACACTACATGAAGAGAGACCCGAGACAACAACATAGCAAGCAAGCAACACTTGACAACACAGCATGGTAGCAACACAACATGAAAACAACATGGTAGCAACACAACATGGTAGCAACACAAAACATGGTACAAACATTATTGGGCATAGACAACAGCACAAAGGGGAAGAAGGCAGAGACAACAATACATCACGCAAAGCAGCCACCACTGTCAGTTAGAGTGTCCATGATTGAGTCTTTAAATGAAGAGATTGAGATAAAACTGTCCAGTTTGAGTGTTTGTGCAGCTTGTTCCAGGCCGCTAGCCGCAACGAACTGAAAAGAGATAGAGGAAACCAAGTCTAGATGTAACTTCAGCCTGCAGCTTGGATATGTGCTGAGAGAAGGACAGTTTACCGTCTAGCCATACTCCCAAGCCATAATCCCAAGCCATACTCCCAAGCCATACTCCCAAGCCATACTCCCAAGCCATACTCCCAAGCCATACTCCCAAGCCATACTCCCAAGCCATACTCCCAAGCCATACTCCCAAGCCATACTCCCAAGTACTTGTATGAGGTGACTACCTTAATAAGCTCTAAACCCTCAGAAGCAGTGACCACACTGGTGGGGAGAGGGGCATTCTTCTTACCAAACCACATGACCTTTGTTTTGGAGGTGTTCAAAACAATATTTTTTTCCTTATTTATTTTACCTTTATTTAAACTAGACAACACTATTAATAAAGAACAAATTCATATTTTCATTGACGGCCTAAGAACAGTGGGATAATTGCCTTGTTCAGGGGCAGAATGACAGATTTTTACCTTGTCAGCTCGGGGATTCGATCGAACAACCTTTCAGTTACTAGTCCAACGCTCTAACCACTGGACTCTAACCACTAGGCTACCTGCCGTCCCTACACTCTAACCACTAGGCAACCTGCCGACCCTACACTCTAGCCACTAGTCTACCTGCCGTCCCTACATTCTAGCCACTAGTCTACCTGCCGTCCCTACACTCTAGCCACTAGTCTAGCACAGGGTAATAGTTCAACCCTGTTCCTGGAGAGAGCCCTTCCTGTATGTTTTCGCTCCAAACCCAGTTGTAACTAACCAGATTAATCTTATCAACTAGCTATTTACTACAATCAGATGAGCTAGATTAGGGTTAGAGTAAGAACCGACAGGACAGTAGCTCTCCAGGAACAGGGTTGGAAATCCCTGGTCTAGTATATAGTCTAGTGAGTGTGTATATAGTGTCTAAATATATATATATATAGTCTGACGGTCCCCATTGTGTCGGCAGCTAACTTTAATAGTGAGTCATTATGAGATAGTAAGTCATTATTATGAGATAGTAAGTCATTATTATGAGATAGTAAGTCATTCTGAGATAGTAAGTCATTATTATGAGATAGTAAGTCATTATTATGAGATAGTAAGTCATTCTGAGATAGTAAGTCATTATTATGAGATAGTAAGTCATTATGAGATAGTAAGTCATTATTATGAGATAGTAAGTCATTATTATGAGATAGTAAGTCATTATGAGATAGTAAGTCATTATGAGATAGTAAGTCATTGTCATGAGATAGCAAGTCATTATTCTGAGATAGTAAGTCATTATTATGAGATAGTAAGTCATTATTACGAGATAGTAAGTCATTATTATGAGATAGTAAGTCATTATGAGATAGTAAGTCATTATTATGCGATAGTAAGTCATTATCATGAAATAGTAAGACATTATGAGATAGTAAGTCATTATTATGAGATAGTAAGTCATTATTATGAGATAGTAAGTCATTATTATGAGATAGTAAGTCATTATGAGATAGTAATTCTGCATCATAGGCACACACACACACACACACACACGCACACACACACACACACACACACACGCACGCACGCATGCACGCACACACACACACACACACACACACACACACACACAAATTTTGTTATGTTACAGAATTATTTTAAAATGTATAAAAAAAAATACTCAGGAATCTACAATAACCCATAATGACATGGCTGTGAGACTTGAAATTTAGCGTTTTCCATTGATTTCTATTTCCATTGATCATCCTTGAGATGTTTCTACAACTTGATTGGACATGATTTGAAAAGGCACACACCTGTCTATATAAGGTTCCACAGCTGTCAGTGCATGTCAGAGCAAAAACCAAGCCATGAGGTCGAAAGAACTGTCCACAGAGCTCCAAGACAGGATTGTTTCGAGGCACAGATCTGGGGAAGGTCACCAAAAAATCTCTGCAGCATTGAAGGTCCCCAAGAACACAGTGGCCTCCATCATTCTTAAATGGAAGAAGTTTGGAACCACCAAGACTCTTCCTAGAGCTGGCCGCCCGGCCAAACTGAGCAATCTGGGGAGAAGGGCCTTGGTCAGGGAGGTGACCAAGAACCTGATGGTCACTCTGACAGAGCTCTAGTGTTCCTCTGTGGATATGAGAGAACCTTCCCGAACGACAACCTGCAGCACTCCACCAATCGGGCCTTTATGGCAGAGTGGCCAGACGGAAGCCACTCCTCAGTAAAAGGCACATGACAGCCCGCTTGGAGTTTGCAAAAAGGCACTTAAAGACTCTCAGACAATGAGAAACAAGATTCTCTGGTCTGATGAAACTCTTTGGCCTGAATGCCAAGCGTCACGTCTGGAGGAAACCTGGCATCATCCCTACGGTGAAGCGTGGTGTTGGCAGCATCATGCTGTGGGGATGTTTTTAAGCGGCAGGGACTGGGAGACTCGTCAGGATCGAGTCGAAGATGAACAGAGCAAAGTACAGAGAGATCCCAATTTAAACCGACCTTTTGTTAAATAATTGTCAATATACTAATTTTAAATCTTTATTTAACTAGGCAAGTCATTTAAGAACACATTCTTATTTTGAATGACGGCCTAGGAACAGTGGGTTAACTGCCTGTTCAGGGGAAGAACGACAGATTTGCACCTTGTCAGCTTGAACTTGCAACCTTTCGGTTACTAGTCCAATGCTCTAACCACTAAGCTACTATGGGCCGACATGATCTGGTGACTGAATTGTGCATAGCCTTTTGCCTTTCCCCTTTCCCCAACCTCTGAAAGACCTTACAGCAGCTGTTGGGTGTGTGCTTGCGCTCTGACAGCACTGCGACCACCCGGAGACCCACTCAACTTTACCACATCTGTTTTCTCCAGGCGCATGCGCCTTTTGGAATGAACCTAACTTTTCGTGGGAGTGTGCTGATTCGTGTAGCCTACGGGGAAGTTTTATGCAATGGGCTATTGAATTGACTCAACACTTGCTGAGACTTGCTGAGGTTAAAAGAGATAGTTTAAAATGGTCATAGGACATTAGGAAATACTGTCGGTGACATGGGCTCTGTTATTTCCTCTATTTTGTAAGAAGGCTATATATCATTGTTGCGCTTGTATACGTTTTGACATCTTGCGCTTCAACGGTTGCAGATGTGCGAATCGTTTTTAGTTTACTCACTAGGCCTGCTGTTCATGTGCTAGAATAATACGTGTGTAATTTCGCTTTAGAAGTTTACTTTGCGGCCCACAACGGCAACACGGTTGAACTTGACAATGAAGGAGAAAACACGCTATCGCGCTAAATTCCACTGGACGTCAACAGCAGTAACAGCTGGCGTAATTCTGCTGAGTTTGTTTGCATGGTCTTGTCGTGCAGAAGACGCGTCTTGCCACGGAGCTTACGACCTATACTTTGTTTTAGATAGGTAAGTAAAAACGTTGTATCACATATGTTTCACAGGAGTAGCTGCTTGTGCTTAGGGATGGATACACACAAACAATGTAGCTACAGTGCTACAATATAACAGTTTAACAATAACAATGTGTCGACAAAAATGTCACCTTTCCCAATGTACAGTCACAATGACTCTTCATATGTTTTAGATTCAAAACAAATCCTGTGTATGTTTTGTCCGTTAGTTTCAGCAGCTGAAAGGTTAAATTGGTTAGTTCTGGTTGCCTGCTTATATGATATATAACACTGGTCTAAATTTAATTAGAGGACATTCCAACACATGCATCATCATTAGGACGGTTGAATCATGGTCAAGTTCAACTCAGGGCAGCAAAGAGGAGTTGTCATGAGGATGCAGGACAACTACAACATAGTCTAGTGTGTATGTGACAGATTGACATGGGTTCAAATCCCAGTCTCCTGCGCATCAGAAATACTATTAGCACGCTGAGCTAAGAGCCTATGCATTCGTTTGGGGGAGCTAACACAAGTATTTAGGTCTCGGGTAAGGTTATAAATCACTTGAGTAGTTTGCCGAACCACCTCTGTTCCACATTACTTTAAAGATAACTTTAAAGTTCTGATTTCATCACCAGTTTATGCCTGGCCTTTGTCACAATGACAGCATGTCTGTGGGCTATATTGAATACACTGTATAGTTCTGCCAAACCATAATAACATGAAGCTACAGAGACAAAACTTTAGGGTTGCAGCCTAAATCTAACCATCGGTATAACACAAATCCCTTTGTTTGCCATAAATGTGGTTTACTAACTTGTTACGATAATTATGTTCTCAATGTTCATAAACCCAATTCAATTAAACTACTCTGCCTGAAACCCAGAATGTGTAAGAAACTGGTTGAAATGAATCAGACAGAGGCCCAGCTACGATAGTCAGAAAGTTTATTGACGAGAGAGCGCAGGCCTGTTGTACAAAATAATTCATTTTATACTGTCTTCTCGCTCACACACATTCACACTAACATTAGCACACAATGTCCTGCTACCCAGCCGACAAAGATTAGGGGACTCCGTGAGACTTACTCCCGCAAGATAGGGAGACCGAGACCCTGGGAAGTACTCTCAGTGGCCCCAGCCAGGGAGACCGAGACCCTGGGAAGTACTCTCAGTGGCCCCAGCCAGGGAGACCGAGACCCTGGGACGTACTCTCAGTGGCCCCAGCCAGGGAGACCGAGACCCTGGGAAGTACTCTCAGTGGCCCCAGCCAAGGTCGGCACGGAATCTTGCTCAGACAGTCTGTTTTTAAGATACTGTTATAGACATATTGTACAGACTATGGTTATACATTATTCTAATCAATTCCATACGATTATATGGCTTCAGGGTGGAATATTCTAGTCATTCATATACATTCCATCAACATTAACTTGTAACATCAGTATAGTTCTTTCCAGTTCAGCAAGAGTTGGGACACAACTCAAGTTCTGCAATACTACGTACCAGGAAGCAGACTTGATACAAAGCATTTTTTTGACTTCCGTTTTGACTTCAATTATTCTTCTTTCCCATCTTGGCTCAATGCCATATTTTTGCAAGCCGACTCCTCCCCTTCCTGCCCCAGTTTCAAACCCTCTGCCGACTCCTCCTCTTCCTGCCCCAGTTTCAAACCCTCTGTCTACTCCTCCTCTTCCTGCCCCAGTTTCAAACCCTCTGTCTACTCCTCCTCTTCCTGCCCCAGTTTCAAACCCTCTGTCTACTCCTTCCTGTCTTCAGATAGAAAATGACAGGATGATGCTCACAGTACTGTTGATACAACTGACAAAGTAAAAAGGGGTATTTTGATTTGCTTAGTAGAACAGTCCAACACCTTAGCCATTACACCAAGATGTCCGAACCTCTTGTTGAGGTTGCTAGTACCTGATTCACACTATAGGACATGCCTAACCCATACTGTTCTGGCTTGGAGATTGTCTTTCCAGATCTGTTCCAGCAGTAACTGGATGTGTAACCAGGCCAGGTCAATGCAGCTCAGCTCGGTTTAGCTCAGTAGTGTGGAAAAGGGCCATAGGTGTTGGATCGAGGAAAGGACCCTACAATATAGCATATTCACAAAGCTTATCACCCAGATTCGTTGTTAGTTTCTATATTGTCAAAGTGCAGTGGAACTTTGGTAATGATAACAATCTAGCTGTCATCTCAGCTATCGACCAAGATAGTTTATTTCATGAAAGTAGGTGGTAGTGGTATATTGTAGCAAGAAAGTGAGTAGACCAGGGAAGTAGACCAGGGAAGTAGACCAGGGAAGTAGACCAGGGAAGTAGACCAGGCCACAGTACTTGAGTTCATTGAATCTCTATTGTCATGCAGCTGTAGAAACTCACAACACAAAACATTAGTGGTTATAATACAAAATATGTTTCTGGACTCTTGAACACTTTACCAATATAAAGAGACAGTATAAAGAGACAGTATAACGAGACAGTATAGAGACAGTATAAAGACAGTATAAAGACAGTATAAAGAGACAGTATAAAGACAGTATAAAGAGACAGTATAACGAGACAGTATAGAGACAGTATAACGAGACAGTATAGAGACAGTATAAAGACAGTATAGAGACAGTATAACGAGACAGTATAGAGACAGTATAACGAGACAGTATAGAGACAGTATAACGAGACAGTATAGAGACAGTATAAAGACAGTATAGAGACAGTATAACGAGACAGTATAGAGACAGTATAGAGACAGTATAGAGACAGTATAAAGAGACAGTATAAAGAGACAGTATAAAGAGACAGTATAGAGACAGTATAGAGACAGTATAAAGAGACAGTATAAAGAGACAGTATAAAGAGACAGTATAGAGAGACAGTATAGAGACAGTATAGAGACAGTATAACGAGACAGTATAGAGACAGTATAACGAGACAGTATAGAGACAGTATAGAGACAGTATAAAGAGACAGTATAAAGACAGTATAGAGACAGTATAACGAGACAGTATAGAGACAGTATAGAGACAGTATAGAGACAGTATAAAGAGACAGTATAAAGAGACAGTATAAAGAGACAGTATAGAGACAGTATAGAGACAGTATAGAGACAGTATAGAGACAGTATAAAGAGACAGTATAAAGAGACAGTATAGAGACAGTATAGAGACAGTATAACGAGACAGTATAGAGACAGTATAGAGACAGTATAGAGACAGTATAAAGAGACAGTATAGAGACAGTATAGAGACAGTATAGAGACAGTATAGAGACAGTATAAAGAGACAGTATAGAGACAGTATAGAGACAGTATAGAGACAGTATAAAGAGACAGTATAAAGAGACAGTATAAAGAGACAGTATAGAGACAGTATAGAGACAGTATAAAGAGACAGTATAGAGACAGTATAACGAGACAGTATAGAGACAGTATAGAGACAGTATAAAGAGACAGTATAAAGACAGTATAGAGACAGTATAACGAGACAGTATAGAGACAGTATAGAGACAGTATAGAGACAGTATAAAGAGACAGTATAAAGAGACAGTATAGAGACAGTATAGAGACAGTATAGAGACAGTATAAAGAGACAGTATAAAGAGACAGTATAGAGACAGTATAGAGACAGTATAAAGAGACAGTATAAAGAGACAGTATAGAGACAGTATAGAGACAGTATAACGAGACAGTATAGAGACAGTATAGAGACAGTATAGAGACAGTATAGAGACAGTATAAAGAGACAGTATAGAGACAGTATAGAGACAGTATAGAGACAGTATAAAGAGACAGTATAAAGAGACAGTATAGAGACAGTATAGAGACAGTATAGAGACAGTATAAAGAGACAGTATAGAGACAGTATAGAGACAGTATAACGAGACAGTATAGAGACAGTATAGAGACAGTATAGAGACAGTATAGAGACAGTATAAAGAGACAGTATAGAGACAGTATAGAGACAGTATAGAGACAGTATAGAGACAGTATAAAGAGACAGTATAGAGACAGTATAGAGACAGTATAGAGACAGTATAAAGAGACAGTATAACGAGACAGTATAGAGACAGTATAAAGACAGTATAAAGACAGTATAAAGAGACAGTATAAAGACAGTATAAAGAGACAGTATAACGAGACAGTATAGAGACAGTATAACGAGACAGTATAGAGACAGTATAAAGACAGTATAGAGACAGTATAACGAGACAGTATAGAGACAGTATAACGAGACAGTATAGAGACAGTATAACGAGACAGTATAGAGACAGTATAAAGACAGTATAGAGACAGTATAACGAGACAGTATAGAGACAGTATAGAGACAGTATAGAGACAGTATAAAGAGACAGTATAAAGAGACAGTATAAAGAGACAGTATAGAGACAGTATAGAGACAGTATAAAGAGACAGTATAAAGAGACAGTATAAAGAGACAGTATAGAGAGACAGTATAGAGACAGTATAGAGACAGTATAACGAGACAGTATAGAGACAGTATAACGAGACAGTATAGAGACAGTATAGAGACAGTATAAAGAGACAGTATAAAGACAGTATAGAGACAGTATAACGAGACAGTATAGAGACAGTATAGAGACAGTATAGAGACAGTATAAAGAGACAGTATAAAGAGACAGTATAAAGAGACAGTATAGAGACAGTATAGAGACAGTATAGAGACAGTATAGAGACAGTATAAAGAGACAGTATAAAGAGACAGTATAGAGACAGTATAGAGACAGTATAACGAGACAGTATAGAGACAGTATAGAGACAGTATAGAGACAGTATAAAGAGACAGTATAGAGACAGTATAGAGACAGTATAGAGACAGTATAGAGACAGTATAAAGAGACAGTATAGAGACAGTATAGAGACAGTATAGAGACAGTATAAAGAGACAGTATAAAGAGACAGTATAAAGAGACAGTATAGAGACAGTATAGAGACAGTATAAAGAGACAGTATAGAGACAGTATAACGAGACAGTATAGAGACAGTATAGAGACAGTATAAAGAGACAGTATAAAGACAGTATAGAGACAGTATAACGAGACAGTATAGAGACAGTATAGAGACAGTATAGAGACAGTATAAAGAGACAGTATAAAGAGACAGTATAGAGACAGTATAGAGACAGTATAGAGACAGTATAAAGAGACAGTATAAAGAGACAGTATAGAGACAGTATAGAGACAGTATAAAGAGACAGTATAAAGAGACAGTATAGAGACAGTATAGAGACAGTATAACGAGACAGTATAGAGACAGTATAGAGACAGTATAGAGACAGTATAGAGACAGTATAAAGAGACAGTATAGAGACAGTATAGAGACAGTATAGAGACAGTATAAAGAGACAGTATAAAGAGACAGTATAGAGACAGTATAGAGACAGTATAGAGACAGTATAAAGAGACAGTATAGAGACAGTATAGAGACAGTATAGAGACAGTATAACGAGACAGTATAGAGACAGTATAGAGACAGTATAGAGACAGTATAAAGAGACAGTATAGAGACAGTATAGAGACAGTATAGAGACAGTATAGAGACAGTATAGAGACAGTATAAAGAGACAGTATAGAGACAGTATAGAGACAGTATAGAGACAGTATAAAGAGACAGTATAACGAGACAGTATTAAGAGACAGTATAAAGAGACAGTATAGAGACAGTATAAAAAGACAGTATAGAGACAGTATAGAGACAGTATAAGAGACAGTATAAAGAGACAGTATAAAGAGACAGTATAAAGACAGTATAAAAAGACAGTATAGAGACAGTATAGAGACAGTATAAGAGACAGTATAAAGAGACAGTATAGAGATACAGCCAACAGCAGCAGCAGGGTGGGGTGCTTCTACACCTGCATTGCTTGCTGTTTGGGGTTTTTGGCTGGGTTTCTGTACAGCACTTTGCGATATCAGCTGATGTACGAAGGGCTATATAAATACATTTGATTTTATTTGATTTGATCAAGTTCATAGAGTCTTCAGGAATTGTATGACTCATGTTCAATTTAGTTTCAAAGACAATGTGGTTGTCTTTCATCTATCACCACTTCCAGCAGACAATGTGTGAAGTATGGGCTTTTGCTCTCCTATGCAAGCTGCAAATTAGGCATGACATCAGCTCAGTTTGGTACAGCATGGCTCTTGGAACGCCTGCATAGTGGGTTCGATTCTCGGGACAACCTATATGAAAAACATGCATAGGGTTGGGTAAATTCTGTGCTCGTGGAATGGCTTTGAGCACTACTGAAAAGTGTTATTTACATATGAGAAATGAGATCCATATGCTGCATTTGCTATAGGCCTACTGTTGACCTTTTTGTTGTTGACACCTTGGTATCTTGATAATAGGCACCTGTTTAAAGGGCACATCCACAGATGAAACAATAACAAAACGGCACCCCGCCTCTGTTTTGGTAAAAAGCTGAGGTATTGGCCTGGAGAAATGTAACCATTCTCAGATTAATAGACAGAACTATGGAAGTCAGGACTGACCATCAACATTATAGTTGTAACTATGTTATGAGGATATACAGGACTGACCATCCATGATATCAACATGATAGTTGTAACCATGTTATGAGGATATACAGGACTGACCATCCATGATATCAACATGATAGTTGTAACTATGTTATGAGGATATACAGGACTGACCATCCATGATATCAACATGATAGTTGTAACTATGTTATGAGGATATGCTGTGTTTGTTTACATTGACATTGTTTAAACATTGGAGAAAAACAAGCTGATATTTTGGGTTCTCATGGAGTGCATTAGTTGATCTAAACTCATGAGGCATTTAGAAGTGATATTCTTCAAGAATCAATGGATATAAATATATCATTTATAAGTCCAGAAATGCATGTAGCAACTACAGATTGCCCCTTTAAGTCTTATCAAAAGTGTGCAAATATGAACATGTGTCCATTAGGCCTTTGGATTTATTTTTTATCAGCATGAATTATATTAAGCAATAAAAGTCCCACTTTTTCCCCATAGGATCCGCACTATGCAGCTGTTGCAGGAGCGCATTTTTCACTGACTGTCCACTGGTTTCAAAAACAATGATTGATAGGCAGCTTAAACTTTTTGAATTCAACCATTATTGGGTTCAAATACACATTTACATTTGTGATCAGCCATCCACAACAACCACAATCCGTAAGGCACAAATGAGAGCTACATGAGAGAGCAGCAGTGTGATTGACATCAATGTGCTGTGTAAATATTAATTAATAAGTGATATCCGTATCGCCGTAGATTACACCACTGATGTCATCAACCTTACCTCCAAACGTTTATTCAAGTTGGAGAATGTTTGGATGCCGACAGCAGTTGTACCATTGGAAGACATAGCTTGGACTGTAGCCTAGAAAAGACTATTCCTGCTCTTTTCCCACAATCCATCAAACACGTTTGGTGTATCAACATAGTGGTCTCTGACATCATAGTGGTCTCTGACATCATAGTGGTCTCTGACATCATAGTGGTCTCTGACTTGTGGTCAGAATCTCTCAGGGGGAACAAACTTAAACTTGCGCCTTTTTTTCAATGCTGATTTGAATGTCATTGAGAAAACAGAGAGGTGTCATTGAGAAAACAGAGAGGTGTCATTGAGAAAACAGAGAGGTGTCATTGAGAACACAGAGATGTGTTTCATTGAGAACACGGAGATGTGTTTCATTGAGAAAACAGAGAGGTGTCATTGAGAAAACAGAGAGGTGTTTCATTGAGAACACAGAGATGTGTTTCATTGAGAAAACAGAGAGGTGTCATTGAGAAAACAGAGAGGTGTTTCATTGAGAACACAGAGATGTGTTTCATTGAGAAAACAGAGAGGTGTCATTGAGAAAACAGAGAGGTGTCATTGAGAAAACAGAGAGGTGTCATTGAGAAAACAGAGAGGTGTCATTGAGAAAACAGAGAGGTGTCATTGAGAAAACAGAGAGGTGTCATTGAGAAAACAGAGAGGTGTCATTGAGAAAAACAGAGAGGTCTCAAACATTTGTTTTTTACCGCAAAGCTCCTTTCTGAATTTAAAAGTAATCCTCAAAGTAATCATCTAGTTTTTCCCAACCTGTTACTCACCAACCCTGTTACTCCCCAACCCTGTTACTCCCCAACCTGTTACTCCCCAACACTGTTACTCCCCAACCTGTTACTCCCCAACCTGTTACTCCCCAACCTGTTACTCCCCAACCTGTTACTCCCAACCCTGTTACTCCCCAACCCTGTTACTCGCCAACCTGTTACTCCCAACCCTGTTACTCCCCAACCCTGTTACTCCCCAACCCTGTTACTCCCCAACCTGTTACTCCCCAACCCTGTTACTCCCCAACACTGTTACTCCCCAACCTGTTACTCCCCAACCTGTTACTCCCCAACCTGTTACTCCCAACCCTGTTACTCCCCAACCCTGTTACTCCCCAACCTGTTACTCGCCAACCTGTTACTCCCAACCCTGTTACTCCCCAACCCTGTTACTCCCCAACCTGTTACTCCCCAACCCTGTTACTCCCCAACCCTGTTACTCCCCAACTCTGTTACTCCCCAACCCTGTTACTCCCCAACCTGTTACTCCCCAACCCTGTTACTCCCCAACCTGTTACGCACCAACCCTGTTACTCCCAACCCTGTTACTCCCCAACCCTGTTACTCCCCAACCTGTTACTCCCCAACCTGTTACACCCCAATCCTGTTACTCCCCAACCTGTTACGCACCAACCCTGTTACTCCCAACCCTGTTACTCCCCAACCCTGTTACTCCCCAACCCTGTTACTCCCCAACCTGTTACTCCCCAACCCTGTTACTCCCCAACCCTGTTACTCCCCAACCCTGTTACTCCCCAACCTGTTACTCTCCAACCTGTTACTCCCCAACCTGTTACTCCCCAATCCTGTTACTCCCCAACCTGTTACGCACCAACCCTGTTACTCCCAACCCTGTTACTCCCCACCCTGTTACTCCCCAACCCTGTTACTCCCCAACCCTGTTACTCCCCAACCCTGTTACTCCCCAACCCTGTTACTCCCCATCCCTGTTACTCCCCAACCTGTTACGCACCGACCCTGTTACTCCCCGACCCTGTTACTCCCCGACCCTGTTACTCCCCGACCCTGTTACTCCCCGACCCTGTTACTCCCCGACCCTGTTACTCCCCGACCCTGTTACTCCCCGACCCTGTTACTCCCCGACCCTGTTACTCCCCGACCCTGTTACTCCCCGACCCTGTTACTCCCCAACCCTGTTACTCCCCAACCCTGTTACTCTCCAACCTGTTACTCCCAACCCTGTTACTCCCCAACCCTGTTACTCCCCAACCCTGTTACTCCCCAACCCTGTTACTCCCCAACCCTGTTACTCCCCAACCCTGTTACTCCCCAACCCTGTGCACGCATTATAAGTCACTTTGGATAAAATTGTCTGCTGAATGGCATATAAGGTATAACAAATATCAAATATATATTATATATACTGCTCAAAAAAATAAAGGGAAAACTTAAACAACACAATGTAACTCCAAGTCAATTACACTTCTGTGAAATCAAACTGTCCACTTAGGAAGCAACACTGATTGACAATACATTTCACATGCTGTTGTGCAAATGGAATAGACAGAACCCCCCAATAAAGGAGTGGTTCTGCAGGTGGTGACCACAGACCACTTCTCAGTTCCTATGCTTCCTGGCTGATGTTTTGGTCACTTTTAAATGCTGGCGGTGCTTTCACTCTAGTGGTAGCATGAGATGGAGTCTACAACCCACACAAGTGGCTCAGGTAGTGCAGCTCATCCAGGATGGCACATCAATGCGAGCTATGGCAAGAAGGTTTGCTGTGTCTGTCAGCGTAGTGTCCAGAGCCTGGAGGCGCTACCAGGAGACAGGCCAGTACATCAGGAGACGTGGAGGAGGCCGTAGCAGGGCAACAACCCAGCAGCAGGACCGCTACCTCCGCATTTGTGCAAGGAGGAGCAGGAGGAGCACTGCCAGAGCCCTGAAAAATGACCTCCAGCATGCCACAAATGTGCATGTGTCTGCTCAAACAGTCAGAAACAGACTACATGAGGGTGGTATGAGGGCCCGACGTCCACAGGTGGGGGTTGTGCTTACAGCCCAACACCGTGCAGGACGTTTGGCATTTGCCAGAGAACACCAAGATTGGCAAATTCGCCACTGGTGCCCTGTGCTCTTCACAGATGAAAGCAGGTTCACACTGAGCACATATGACAGACGTGACAGAGTCTGGAGACGCCGTGGAGAACGTTCTGCTGCCTGCAACATCCTCCAGCATGACCGGTTTGGCAGTGGGTCAGTCATGGTGCGGGGTGGCATTTCTTTGGGGGGCTGCACAGCAGCCCTCCATGTGCTCGCCAGAGGTAGCCTGACTGCCATTAGGTACCGAGATGAGATCCTCAGACCCCTTGTGAGACCATATGCTGATGCGGTTGGCCCTGGGTTCCTCCTAATGCAAGACAATGCTAGACCTCATGTGGCTGAAGTGTGTCAGCAGTTCCTGCAAGAGGAAGGCATTGATGCTATGGACTGGCCCGCCCGTTCCCCAGACCTGAATCCAATTGAGCACATCTGGGACATCATGTCTCGCTCCATCCACCAACGCCACGTTGCACCACAGACTGTCCAGGAGTTGGCGGATGCTTTAGTCCTGGTCTGGGAGGAGATCCCTCAGGAGACCATCCGCCACCTCATCAGGAGCATGCCCAGGCGTTGTAGGGAGGTCATACAGGCACGTGGAGGCCACACACACTACTGAGCCTCATTTTGACTTGTTTTAAGGACGTTACATCAAAGTTGGATCAGTCTGTAGTGTGGTTTTCCACTTTAATTTTGAGTGTGACTCCAAATCCAGACCTCCATGGGTTGATACATTTGATTGCCATTGATAATTTTTGTGTGATTTTGTTGTCAGCACATTCAACTATGTAAAGAAAAAAGTATTTAATAAGAATATTTCAGTCATTCAGATCTAGGATGTGTTATTTTAGTGTTCCCTTTTATTTTTTTTGAGCAGTGTACAGCATTTTTTAAATCATTGGTCTAGAACACATGCAGCTGACTCATGTTATGCTCAGTCAGCAGCACACGTCAACGTTAAACCTACGTTTTGATGCACTGCAGAAGGCTCCCTCTCCGTGTTATTAGTACAGCCACCAGAACTATATCACCATCACTGCAAACCAGCTGTTGGTCCACATATAGTCCCTTGTGACTCAGTTGTAAGCTACCAACACCAGGGTCGTGGGTTTGATTACTGCTGGGCTCACATTTATTCACTCATCACAGACTGTAGTCTACTGTAAATTGTTTTGGTAAATGGTATATATATTCTACTGTATATATTAACGGTGTTTTCTGTTGCAGGTCGGGAAGTGTTTCTAAAGACTGGGGTGAAATTTATGCCTTTGTGAAGAACCTTACAGACCGATTTGTGAGGTGAGTATCCCCCCCCCCCAAACATGGTAATTGTATGTTATACAAATGAACTGTGGGAAAAGGGACACCACTGGACTGTAGCTGGACTGTATGTTTGTTACAATGCAACCTGAGCCACTTGGACACATTTTGTTTTACAATAATATAACAGTGGATATTATTATAACTGACTTTTGTCTAGCTAAAACACAAATCAAATTCATCCCAGTCCATTAAACCGACACAGCCTTGTATATTTACCAACTATTATAGTGGAACGTTCACAATGTTCAACCTGTGTTGAATGACTAAAAGCAGGACAACAGGATCAGTTAACCAAATTGAATTGTAGGACTCGTGAGAACGTAACCGGTTGCCCTGACCTTAGTTATCTTTGTTTTCTTTATTATTTTGGTTAGGTCAGGATGTAACGAGGGTGGTATGTGTGTTTTCTTGTCTTGTCTAGGGGTTTTTCTATATCTGTTTTTTTTGTATGTCTAGGTATTTGTAGGTCTATGGTGGCCTGAATTGGTTCCCAATCAGAGACATCTGTTTATCGTTGTCTCTGATTGGGGATCCTACTTAGGTTGCCATTTTCCATTTTGGTTTGGTGTGTTATTGTCTATGTGTAGTTGCATGTCAGCACTCGTGTGATATAGCGGTTTGTTAGCTTTGTTCAGTGTTTGGTCTTCCTTCCATTAAAAGAAGATGTACGCTTATCACGCTGCGCCTTGGTCTCCTCACTATGACGAATGTGGTACCGGTTTAAATAAATTAATGGAAGTATGGAGGTAGGTCTGTGCCCCCCCCAAAAAGGTTAAATATGTAAATATTAAATACATTCTCAGCTTTCTTATATATTCTAGACAGTGGTGGAAAAAGTACCCAGTTTTCATACTTGAGTAAAAGTAAAGATACATTAATAGAAAATGAATTAAAAGTTGCAAGTCACCCAGTAAAATACTACTTGAGTAAAAGTCTAAAAGTATTTGGGTTTTAAATATACTTAAGTATCAAAAGTAAATGTAATTGCTAAAATATACTTAATTAAGTATTAAAAGTATAAATAATTTCAAATGACTTATATTAAGCGAACCAGTGAGTTTTTTTTTTAACGTTCTTCAAGAATGTGGGCAAAATTTCATCTTTGACCATGAGAGGTGGAAATGTTGTTCACTTGTCAAATAGTATTAAGAATAGTTTTCCATACTGTATTTTGTCGATTATTTTTGCAACGCAAATATTGAGTCGTGACTGAGACAAACTGGTTTAATTTGGTTTAATTTCGGTCCCGAGGCAAAACCAGTTGAGAACCACTGGGCTGGACTATGTGGCTGCGGTTGTTAAATAGTTTGCCGTTCATCAGACTGAAATATCGTCTTGTTTCCATGCAGTCCAGCATGTCAGATCTCTACTGTTTAGGTGCATAGGCTGCTACATTTATGTATATTGTTTTTGATTGCGTCTGTCAAACGTGATGTGTTATCATGCTTGTTAAATAAATACTGAAGGAAAGGGGGGAGGCGCCTTCAGCTTTGTGCGTTGTGCCCGGGCCCGTACAACCTGCGATTTCTGTGAATCTGATTGGCCAAGAGATGCACGGCGCCTGCAGCAGCACTCGGATGTGAAGGACAGTGAAATGGTGCGTGTTCACAAATGAGGAAAATCGTTTAAAAAAAACGGTACTTGGCCTTTAATGTTTTGCGTCGATATATTTTGCTAAACTAAATCAAAAGTCATATGACGCCAAACCTGATTGAAAAGTGCAAACGCCACCTTGCCACACGTTTTTCTGGTGGCCCTGATTGCAGGGTGATTTTTTAATTTTTTTGATTGCGTAACAACGGCGGTTGACTAAATGTTATGTGCCAGTCCAGACGGTATCGACCCAGCCAAACATAAATGAAGAAACGATTTGTTGAAGAAAATAGCAAATGGGCCAGGTGTGAGTGGGTGGCAGCGAGGATCAGTCTTCTGGGCTGTGAGAATGGCCATTTGTAACCGGGGTGGACCAGATCCACACATAGATATCTATCCCTCCTCCCGATCACAGAATGGGCCAGAAGACTTGGGTTCGGGTAGTATTTGACATGTTTCAAATATTTTCAGCGTTTGCTCTAGCCTGCCTAGAGCGCCAGATGGGCGTATGCTTACCGTTTTGGGACCATTCTATTGGTTCATTAAGTGAGGCAAGCTTGGTCAAGCACAGATAAAGCATTTTTAAATGAATGAAAGGATTTCAAATAGTATTTGAACTCAGGCGGTCTGCACGGAATGGGCCAGGGAGAGGCAGGGAGACAGGGAATGTACAGTAAGGCAAAAGAACACTGAGAGGCGAGGACAATCTGCTATACAATGCTCCTTTACCAAGAACACTTCTGTTCTGCCATGTGGAGCAGACTGGAGACATTTCTCTTCTTTTTTTCCCTTTCTCCGGATTTCTCCCAGTCTGGCATTGCAAGCAAGCTCTTGATTTATTCAGTGTTGGTTGGAAGAGAGAACCGGAGAAGGTTTTAATTGAAATGACTGACTTATATTTCAGTCTAGCCTCTAGATGTTAGTCTAGATATATAAGATCAATAATATCTGTATAGTTCAGATGTGATTCTAGCCAATCTATCACATGTATAAAGTTAAAACTGATACAAATTCTTTGACATTTCTCAGTTACGACTAGAATACATTGTCAATGTCCTCAAACTACTCGGTCATGTTCCAAAAATACTTCAGAAAGTACGTGATCTATATGGCTGCTGTATTTCCTTGCCAGATATGGCCGTGTGGCGTGAAGATGTGCTGTGGGGGAGGACTGGATGAGACAAGCTGAGAGTAGATGAGACTGGATGAGACTGGATGAGACTGGATGAGACAAGCTGAGAGTAGATGAGACTGGATGAGACTGGATGAGACTGGATGAGACTGGATGAGACAAGCTGAGAGTAGCTGAGACTGGATGAGACTGGTTGAGACTGGATGAGACAAGCTGAGAGTAGATGAGACTGGATGAGACTGGTTGAGACAAGCCGAGAGTAGCTGAGACTGGATGAGACTGGATGAGACAAGCTGAGAGTAGCCGAGACTGGATGAGACTGGATGAGACAAGCCGAGAGTAGCTGAGACTGGATGAGACTGGATGAGACAAGCTGAGAGTAGCTGAGACTGGATGAGACTGGATGAGACAAGCTGAGAGTAGCTGAGACTGGATTAGACTGGATGAGTCAGGCCGAGAGTAGCTGAGACTGGATGAGACTGGATGAGACAAGCTGAGAGTAGCCGAGACTGGATGAGACTGGATGAGACTGGATGAGACAAGCTGAGAGTAGCCGAGACTGGATGAGACTGGATGAGACTGGTTGAGACAAGCTGAGAGTAGCCGAGACTGGATGAGACTGGATGAGACTGGTTGAGACTGGATGAGACAAGCTGAGAGTAGATGAGACTGGTTGAGACAAGCTGAGAGTAGCTGAGACTGGATGAGACTGGTTTAGACAGGCTGAGAATAGCTGAGACTGGATGAGACTGGATGAGAGTAGTTAAGTCTTGCTGAGACTGGTTGAGTCAAGCTGAGAGTAGCTAAGACTAGTTAAGATTAGCTGAGAGTAGCTGAGACTGGATGAGACTGGATGAGACTGGCTGAGAGTAGCTGAGACTGGATGAGACTGGATGAGACAAGCTGAGAGTAGCTGAGACTGGATGAGACTGGATGAGACAAGCTGAGAGTAGCTGAGACTGGATGAGACTGGATGAGACAAGCTGAGAGTAGCTGAGACTGGATGAGACTGGATGAGACAAGCTGAGAGTAGCCGAGACTGGATGAGACTGGATGAGACAAGCTGAGAGTAGCCGAGACTGGATGAGACTGGATGAGACTGGTTGAGACAAGCTGAGAGTAGCCGAGACTGGATGAGACTGGTTGAGACTGGATGAGACAAGCTGAGAGTAGATGAGACTGGTTGAGACAAGCTGAGAGTAGCTGAGACTGGATGAGACTGGTTGAGACAGGCTGAGAATAGCTGAGACTGGATGAGACTGGATGAGAGTAGTTAAGTCTTGCTGAGACTGGTTGAGTCAAGCTGAGAGTAGCTAAGACTAGTTAAGATTAGCTGAGAGTAGCTGAGACTGGATGAGACTGGATGAGACTGGCTGAGACTGGCTGAGACAAGCTGAGAGTAGTTAAGACTAGTTAAGATTAGCTGTGACAGGCTGAGTCTGGCTGAGACTAGTTGCGACTATTTGAGACGAATTCAGACTAGTTAAGATTAGTTGTGACAGGTTGACATTAGCTGAGCCTGGCAGAGATTGCCTGCGACTGGTTGAGATTAGCTGTGTGTGTGTGTGTGTGTATTGATGTATCATTGCCATGACAACCTGTTTCCTGTCTCTCATCACTTCCTCCTTCCACAGGAGAACAGCATATCCTCCCTTAAATCACATACTCAAATTAGGTGATACAATGTGTAGTGTATTGGTATCTTGTATACCATGTCACGTTTTTTGATCGTTTTCTTTTCTTCACACTGCACATCTGAAGTCTTTACACTTACATATTGACCAGATCGCTGGCGTGCATGTTTATTTTGTCCCCCCCCCCCAACACCAGACGCGATCATGACATGCAGGTTGAAATATCAAAACAAACTGAACCAACTATATTCATTTGGGGACAGGTCAAAAAGCAAACATTTATGGCAATTTAGCTAGCTACCTTGCTGTTGCTAGCTAATTTGTCCTGGGATATAAACATTGGGTTGTTATTTTACCTGAAATGCACAAGGTCCTCTAACAATCCACAGATAAAATGGTAAACTGAGTATTTCTAGAAATCTCTCCTCCTTCACTCTTCTTCTTTGGCCTTTATATGGTGTTTGGAAACCAACTTTAAGGTGCATTACCACCACCAACTGGACTGGAGTGTGGACCTCAGTTCGTCTTTCAATCACCCACTTGGGTATATGCTCCTAACAACCAGTGAGGAGATAGGAGAGGCGGGACTTGCAGAGCATCAAGCATCACAAAATAAAACCAAGTTCTATTTTAGAGCCTGGCTACGCAGACTGTCGTTGACGCGATGATTGAGTAACATGAATGTGTACATTTATTTTTCAACGCATGCGACGCGAGCGGTGTGGTCAGCATGCTCGACAGCCTATTCAATAACTATCTATCTCATTCTGTTTTTCTCATGTCATTGAGATTCTGAGTTGTATTACTGTGCAGTCTCATTGGAAAAAGGATGTGTAATTAATTCATTAAATTGTATTTTTTAATTTTAGTGTAGAAAGTATACAACACTAAAAGCTACTATTGATATACAGTTACAGTCAAAATTATGGACACCTACTGAAATAACACATATGGAATCATGTAGTAACCAAAAAAGTGTTAAACAACACAAAATATATTTTATATTTGAGATTATTCAAATTAGCCACCCTTTGCATTGATGACAGCTTTGCAAACTCTTGACATGCTTTTCAACCGTCGAGAAAGAGTTCCCACATATGCTGAGCACTTGTTGGCTTTTCCTTTACTCTGCGATCCAACTTGTTGGCTTTTCCTTTACTCTGCGATCCAACTCATACCAAACCATCTCAATTGGGTTGAGGTTGGGTGATTGTGGAGGCCAGGTCATCTGATGTAGCACTCCATCACTTTCCTTCTTGGTCAAAAAGCCCTGACATAGCCTGGGGGGGTGTTGGGTCATTATCCTGTTGAAAAACAAATGATATTCCCAATAAGCGCAAACCAGATGGGATGGTTTATCGCTGCATGATGCTGTGGTAGCCATGCTGGTTAAGTGTGCCTTGAATTCTAAATAAATCACAAACAGTGTCACCAGCAAAGCACTCCTGCATCAACACACCTCCTCCTCCTTGCGTCACGGTGGGAACCACAAATGCGGAGACCATCTGTTTACCTACTCTGCATCTCACAATTACACGGCGTATAAAACCAAAAATCTTAAATTTGGACTCATCTGACAAAAGGACAGATTTCCACTGGTCTAATGTCCATTGTTTGTGTTTCTTGGCTCAAGCACGACTCTTCTTCTTATTGGTGTCCTTTAGTAGTGGTTTCTTTGTAGTAATTTGACCATGAAGGCCTGATTCACACAGTCTCCTCTGAACAGTTGATGTTGAGATGGGTCTGTTACTTGAACTCAGTGAATCATTTATTTGGGCTGCAATTTCTGAGGCTGGTAACTCTAATGAACGTATCCTCTGCAGCAGAGGTAACTCTGGGTCTTCCATTCCTGTGGCGGTCCTCATGAGAGCCAGTTTCATCATAGCTCTTGATGGTTTTTGCGACTGCTCTTGAAGAAACATTTAAAGTTCTTAAAATTGTCCGTATTGACTGACCTTCATGTCTTAAAGTGTAATGATGGACTGTCGTTTCTCTTTACTTCTTTGAGCTGTTCTTGCCATAATATGGACTTGATCTTTTACTAAATAGGGCTATCTACTCTATACCACCCTTACCTTGTCACAACTGATTGGCTCAAACACATTAAGAAGGAAAGACAATCCACAAATTAACTTTTAACAAGGCACACCTATTAATTGAAGTGCATTGCAGGTGACTCCCTCATGAAGCTGGTTGAGAGAATGCCAATAATGTGCAAAGATGTCATCAAGGCAAAGGGTGGCATCAAGGCTAAGAATCTGAAATATAAAATATATTTTGATTTGTTTAACACTTGTTTGGTTACTATATGATTCTATTTGTGTTATTTCATAGTTTTGATGTCTTCACTATTATTCTACTATGTAGAAAATTGTAAAAATAAGGAACAACCCTTGATTGGGTAGGTGTGTCCAAACTTTTCACTGGTACTGTACACTGACCTGATATACTATACACTGACCTGGTATACTATACACTGACCTGGTATACTATACACTGACCTGGTATACTATACACTGACCTGGTATACTATACACTGACCTGGTATACTATACACTGACCTGGTATACTATACACTGACCTGATATACTATACACTGACCTGGTATACTATACACTGACCTGGTATACTATAAACTGACCTGGTATACTATACACTAACCTGGTATACTATACACTGACCTGATATACTATACACTGACCTGGTATACTATACACTGACCTGGTATACTATACACTGACCTGGTATACTATACACTGACCTGGTATACTATACACTGACCTGATATACTATACACTGACCTGGTATACTATACACTGACCTGGTATACTATACACTGACCTGGTATACTATACACTGACCTGGTATACTATACACTGACCTGGTATACTATACACTGACCTGGTATACTATACACTGACCTGGTATACTATACACTGACCTGGTATACTATACACTGACCTGGTATACTATACACTGACCTGGTATACTATACACTGACCTGATATACTATACACTGACCTGGTATACTATACACTGACCTGATATACTGTACACTGACCTGGTATACTATACACTGACCTGGTATACTATACACTGACATGATATACACTGACCTGGTATACTATACACTGACGTGATATACTATAAACTGACCTGGTATACTATACACTGACCTGGTATACTATACACTGACCTGGTATACTATAAACTGACCTGGTATACTATACACTGACCTGGTATACTATACACTGACTTGGTATACTATACACTGACATGATATACACTGACCTGGTATACTATACACTGACATGATATACACGGACCTGGTATACTATACACTGACATGATATACACGGACCTGGTATACTATACACTGACATGATATACACGGACCTGGTATACTATACACTGACCTGGTATACACTGACCTGGTATACTATACACTGACATGATATACACGGACCTGGTATACTATACACTGACCTGATATACTATACACTGACCTGGTATACTATACACTGACCTGGTATACTATACACTGACCTGGTATACTATACACTGACATGATATACTATACACTGACCTGGTATACTATACACTGACCTGGTATACTATACACTGACCTGGTATACTATACACTGACATGATATACACTGACCTGGTATACTATACACTGACCTGATATACTATACACTGGCCTGATATACTATAAACTGACCTGGTATACTATACACTGACCTGGTATACTATACACTGACATGATATACTATACACTGACCTGATATACTATACACTGACCTGGTATACTATACACTAACCTGGTATACTATACACTGACATGATATACACTGACCTGGTATACTATACACTGACCTGATATACTATACACTGGCCTGATATACTATAAACTGACCTGGTATACTATACACTGACCTGGTATACTATACACTGACCTGGTATACTATACACTGACATGATATACACTGACCTGGTATACTATACACTGACCTGGTATACTATACACTGACCTGGTATACTATACACTGACATGATATACTATACACTGACATGATATACACTGAGTACCAAACATTAAGAACTTCTTGAATATTGAGTGGCACCCCCCTTTTTGCCCTAAGAACAGCCTCAATTCTTCGGGTCATGGACTTTACAAGGTGTCGAAATTGTTCTACAGGGATCCCGGCCCATGTTCACTCCAATTCTTCCCACAGTTGTGTCAAGTTGGCTGGATGTCCTTTGGGTGGTGGACCGTTCTTGATACACACGGGAAACTGTTGAGCATGAAACACCCAGCATCATTGCAGTTCTTGACACTTACTGGTGCACCTGGCACCTACAACCACACCACGTTCAAAGGCACTTAATCTTTTGTCTTGCCCATTCACCCTCTGAGTGGCAGACACACGATCCACGTCTCATTGGTCTCAAGGCTGGAATATCCTTCTGCGGATCCGCCCCTTTTTTCAAAATGACACCCAAATCGAACTGCCTGTAGCTCAGGACCTGAATCAAGGATATGCGTATTCTTGATACCATTTGAAAGGAAACACTTTGACGTTTTTGGAAATGTGAAATGAATGTTGGAGAATATAGCACAACAGATCTGGTAAAGGATAATGCAAAGGAATTTTTTAAACATTTTTTTGGTATTTTTTTGTACCATCTTTGAAATGCAATAGAAAGGCCATAATGTATTATTCCAGTCCAGGCACAATATAGATTTTGGCCACTAGATGGCAGCAGTGTATGTGAAAAGTTTTAGACTGATCCAATGAACCATTGCATTTCTGTTCAAAATGTTGTATCAAGACTTCCCAAATGTGTCTAATTGGTTTATTAATAACTTTTCAAGTTCATAACTATGCACTCTTCTCAAACAATAGCATGGTATTCTTTCACTGTACTAGCTCCTGTGAGTTGGACAGGATGTGTTTATGTCCTGGGAAATGTTCTAGTTGCTTACAACCTCATGCTAATCGCATTAGCCTACATTAGCTCAACCATCCCGTGGGTAGGACACCCATCTGTGGAGAACCTTAGGAGGTTTTTAACCTGTCTCCTCCCCGTCATCTAAACTGATTTTATTATTTTTTATTTCACCTTTATTTTACCAGGTAGGCAAGTTGAAAACGTGTTTTCATTTACAACTGCGACTTGGCCGAGCTAAAGCAAAGAAGTCCGACACATACAACAACACAGAGTTACACATGGAGTAAAACAAACATACAGTCAATAATACAGTAGAAAAACAAGTCTATATACAATGTGAGCAAGTGAGGTGAGATAAGGGAGGTAAAGGCAAAAACAAATTGGAGTGGATTTAACAAGTGACATCAATAAGGGATCGTAGCTTTCACCAGGATTTACCTGGTCAGTCTATGTCATTGAAAGAGTGGGTGTTCTTAATGTTTTGTCCACTACTGTTTTGTTTTATTCCAGCCCCAGCATGAGGGTCTCCTTTATAGTGTTCTCATCTTCAGCCAAAGTGATGTTACCTCTCACTGGAGACAGGTATTATATTCCTCTATTGATAATGACATGTAATACACCTTGTAGTAACACAGTATAAAGGATCATAGTCCATGTTATTGCTGTAACTAAAGTACTAAAGCATTAGTGTATTCCTGGCAGGTTTTTAAATCTGACTCATTTCATTGAAGTTTAGTCATGACAGTCCCCAATGGCTATTTATATGCGTATCCAATAGTAAACACACTCACCGTACCAGAACATGTTGTATAGTGAATTGATGTCTTTTTATTTGAAGATATGAAATCCAGGAAGGCCTGGAGAGACTGAGAGAGGTGAAGCCAGCAGGGGAGACCTACATGCACGAAGGGATTAAAGAGGTGCAGTATGGGTAACACCTACATTGGATAGTCCCCAGTAGATTCTTTATAGATGTCACACTAAATATCTACTAGACCTAAACCTGTAAACCTAACCCTAAACCAACTCTAAACCTACTGTAAACCTAACCCTAAACCTACTCTAAACCTACTCTAAACCTACTCTAAACCTAACACTAAACCTAACCCTAACCTACTCTAAACCTAACCGTAACCCTACTGTAAACCTAACCCTAAACCTACTCTAAACCTACTGTAAACCTACTCTAAACCTACTCTAAACTTAACACTAAACCTACTGTAAACCTAACCCTAAACCTACTCTAAACCTAACCCTAAACCTACTCTAAACCTACTCTAAACCTACTCTAAACCTACTCTAAACTTAACACTAAACCTACTGTAAACCTAACCCTAAACCTACTCTAAACCTAACCCTAAACCTACTGTAAACCTAACCCTAAACCTACTCTAAACCTACTCTAAACCTACTCTAAACTTAACACTAAACCTACTCTAAACCTAACCCTAAACCTACTGTAAACCTAACCCTAAACCTACTGTAAACCTAACCCTAAACCTACTCTAAACCTAACCCTAAACCTACTCTAAACCTAACACTAAACCTACTCTAAACCTAACACTAAACCTACTCTAAACATAACCCTAAACCTACTCTAAACCTAACACTAAACCTACTGTAAACCTAACCCTAAACCTACTCTAAACCTAACCCTAAACCTACTGTAAACCTAACCCTAACCTACTCTAAACCTAACCACAACCCTACTCTAAGCCTAACCCTAAACCTACTGTAAACCTAACCCTAAACCTACTGTAAACCTAACCCTAAACCTACTGTAAACCTAACCCTAAACCTACTCTAAACCTAACACTAAACCTACTCTAAACCTAACACTAAACCTAACCCTAAACCTACTCTAAACCTAACCGTAACCCTACTCTAAACCTAACCCTAAACCTACTCTAAGCCTAACACTAAACCTGACCCTAAACCTACTCTAAGCCTAACCCTAAACCTCCTCTTAACCTAACCTTAAACCTATTATATTCTATCCCTAACCCTAAACATACTCTAAACATAACCTTAAACCTACTCTAAAGCTAACCCTAAACCTACATTAAACCTAACCCTAAACCTAACCCTAAACCTACTCTAAACTTAACCCTAAACCTACTCCAAACCTGACCCTACTCCAAACCCAACTCTTAACCTAAACCTAAACCTACTCTAAACCTAACCCTAAACCTAACCCTACTCTAAACCTAACCACAACCCTACTCTAAGCCTAACCCTAAACCTACTGTAAACCTAACCCTAAACCTACTCTAAACCTAACCCTAAACCTACTCTAAACCTAACACTAAACCTAACCCTAAAACTACTCTAAACATAACCCTAAACCTACTCTTAACCTAACCTTAAACCTATTCTATCCCTAACCCTAAACCTACTCTAAACCTAACCCTAAACCTACTTTAAACCTAACCCTTAACCTAACCCTAAACCTACTCTAAACCTAACCCTAAACCTACTCCAAACCTAACCCTACTCTAAACCTAACCCTAAACCTACTCTAAACCTAACCCTACTCTAAACATAACCCTAAACCTACTCTTAACCTAACCCTAAACCTACTCTAAACCTAACCCTAAACCTAACCCTACTCTAAACCTAACCACAACCCTACTCTAAGCCTAACCCTAAACCTACTGTAAACCTAACCCTAAACCAACTCTAAACCTAACCCTAAACCTACTCTAAACCTAACACTAAACCTAACCCTAAAACTACTCTAAACATAACCCTAAACCTACTCTTAACCTAACCTTAAACCTATTCTATCCCTAACCCTAAACCTACTCTAAACCTAACCCTAAACCTACTTTAAACCTAACCCTAAACCTAACCCTAAACCTACTCTAAACCTAACCCTAAACCTACTCTAAACCTAACCCTACTCTAAACGTAACCCTAAACCTACTCTTAACCTAACCCTAAACCTACTCTATCCCTAATCCTAAACCTACTCTAAACCTAATCCTAAACCTACTCTAAACCTAACCCTAACCCTACTCTAAACCTAACCCTAAACCTCTCTAAACCTAACCAAACCTAACCAGTCAAAACTACTCTACTAATGACATGACCACATTTGAAAATGACTTCACCTCACTCGAGAAGCCTTCAGTACTGTACAGAATATGTTATGCTCGTAACAGGTACATACTGTGCTAGCCTTGTCTTTACTTGTCCGCTAGGCATTGGTGTGTTTTATCAGTTTGGCACTGAGCCCTGTTTAGATGGGGAGCAATTCAGGTGCCTCCCACTGATCTAAATAAACACTTCTAACTCCTAGGCTGAGTCCCAAATGGTACCCTATTCCCTATATAGTGCACTACTTTAGACCAGAGTGAAAGGAGATACCCAGTCAGTTACACTACTGAATCAAAGTGGTGCTGGGGATTAACTGACTTGATCAAGGGCTGAATGGCAGATTTTTCTACCTTGACGGCTGTGGGATTCAAACCAGCGACCTTTCGGTTGCTGGCCCCAAACACACTTAACCTTTATAAAGTGCAGTATCAAGGGAATATTAAACGGTTAGGTCTGAATTTCTATTCTGCAGACATACTGTACAGGGTTTGGGTCAATTCCATTTAAATTAGAGTCAATTGATTCAGGAAATGAACTTAAAATCTAAGTCCAATTTTCCTTTATTCAACTAGGCAAGTCAGTGAGAATCCGGTAACGGGATTGATATGACAACAGCCAGTGAAAGTGCAGGGCGCCAAATTCAAAACAACAACAATCCCATAATTAAAATTCCTCAAACATACAAGTATTTTACACTATTTTAAAGATACACTTCATGTTAATCACACCACAGTGTCCGATTTCAAAAAGGCTTTAAGGCGAAAGCAAAACCAAACGATTATGTTCGGTCAGAGCCAAGTCACAGAAAAACACAGCCATTTTTCTAGCCAAAGAAAGGAGTCACAAAAAGCAGAAATATAAATAAATTAATCACTAACCTTTGATCTTCATCAGATGACACTCATAGGACATCATGTTACACAATACATGTATGTTTTGTTCGATAAAGTTCAGATTTGTATAAAAAGAATCTCAGTTTACATTGGCGCGTTACGTTCAGTAGTTCCAAAACATCCAGTGATTTTGCAGAGAGCCACATCAATTTACAGAAATACTCATCATAAACATTGATTAAAGATACAACTATTATTCATGGAATTATAGAAACACTTCTCCTTAATGCAACCACTGTGTCAGATTTCAAAAAAACTTTACAGAAAAAGCACACCATGCTATAATCTGAGTACAGCTCTCAGAGACCAAAACAACCCAAACAGATATCCGCCATGTTGTGTAGTCAACAGAAGTCAGAAATAGCATTATAAATATTAACTTTGATGATCTTCATCAGAATGCACTCCCAGGAATCCCAGTTCCACAATAAATGTTTGTTTTGTTCGATAATGTCCATCATTTATGTCCAAATACCTCCTTTTGTTAGCGCATTCAGTTCACAAATCCAAATTCATGACGCGCAATCACTATTAGCAGACGAAAAGTCAAAAAGTTCCGTTACAGTCCATAGAAACATGTCAAACGATGTATAGAATCAATCTTTAGGATGTTTTTAACATAAATCTTCAATAATGTTCCAACCGGAGAATTCCTTTGTCTGTAGAAATGCATTGGAACAGAGCTAACTCTCGCGTGAACGTGCGTGGCTAGCTCGCTGCTCTCTGGCAGACCTCTGACTCATTCCCCTCTTATTCGCCCCCACTTCACAGTAGAAGCCTCAAACAGGGTTCTAAAGACTGTTGACATCTGGTGGAATATGACCAATATCCCACTGTATCTTCGATAGGCAATGAGTTGAAAAACTACAAACCTCAGATGTTCCGCTTCCTGGTTGGATTTTTCCTCAGGTTTTTGCCTGCCATATGAGTTCTGTTTTACTCACAGACATAATTTGAACAGTTTTAGAAACTTCAGAGTGGTTACTATCCAAATATACGAATACTATGCATATCTTAGTTCTGGGACTGAGTAGCAGGCAGTTTACTCTGGGCACCTCTGGGCACCTTATTCATCCAAGCTACTCAATACTGCCCCCAGCCATAAGAAGTTAAGAACAGATTCTTATTTACAATGACGGCCGAGGAACAGTGTGTTAACTGCCTTGTTCAGGGGCAGAACGTCAGATTTGTACCTTGTCAGCTCAGGGATTTGATCTAGCAACCTTTCGGATTATTGGCTCAACGCTCTAACCACTAGACGACCCGCCGCCCCTTTGAAAGCATGGAGCATTGAGGAAAACTGAAATCAGAGTTGGAATTTCTGTTAACTTCCTGGCTAAATTGACTGATTTTAAATCAAATTTACCTCATCCCTGTACACTTTGTTCTAATTCATTCAAAATCACATATCTCTGTTTATTTACACCTCTTGTGTTTGAACCTAAAGGCAAACAATCAAATCAAATCCCAAACCACCAAGTCCTCCAGCATCATCATAGCTCTGACAGACGGAAAGCTAGAGGTCTTCATACATCAATTAACAGTTGAAGAGGTGAGCTTGATTTTATTCAAAAAACTATGTTTACATTTTCATGTTACACCCATTAAACATGGCGTTGGACTAAAAAGCAATGCTCAATGGAGAATCTTCATTTAAATGCTTTTAAGTCCATGACTCAACATAATCTGGATTCGAGAATCTGGCTATTAATATCCAAATGTAGAGTGTTACTTATTGTTTTAAAGTTAAAGTTATTCGTATTTTTTCTCTAATGCAGGCCAACATTGCGAGGACCTACGGTGCTCGAGTGTACTGTGTTGGTATCAAGGACTTTGACGAGCAACAGCTAGCCGAGGTGGCTGACACCAAAGATCAAGTGTTCCCTGTCAAAGATGGCTTCCATGCACTCAAAGGCATAGTAAATTCAGTAAGTTTGCATTGTTTTATTTATTTATTTATTCATTTATTCGCTAGAAATGTACAATAAGGGTTCTGATTCAAAGTAATTTATTTTCAAGTTATTTGGAAACCATTTTTAATGGAAGTTACTTTTCCTTGAAGAGACAGACATTCAAATTGAGGTGCATGGAAAGAGCCATGAGCACGTGCATGAGAAAGAGCCATGAGCACGTGCATGAGAAAGAACCATGAGCACGTGCATGAGAAAGAACCATGAGCACGTGCATGAGAAAGAACCATGAGCACGTGCATGAGAAAGAGCCATGAGCACGTGCATGAGAAAGAGCCATGAGCATGTGCATGAGAAAGAGCCATGAGCACGTGCATGAGAAAGAGCCATGAGCACGTGCATGAGAAAGAGCCATGAGCATGTGCATGAGAAAGAGCCATGAGCACGTGCATGAGAAAGAGCCATGAGCACGTGCATGAGAAAGAGCCATGAGCACGTGCATGAGAAAGAGCCATGAGCACGTGGAAATAAGTGCTTGTTCTTCTGTTTCCTCCAACATGGCCGTGTCTCCTCAGTACCGTGTCTGTTTCCTCCAACATGGCCGTGTCTCCTCAATACCGTGTCTGTTTCCTCCAACATGGCCGTGTCTCCTCAGTACCGTGTCTGTTTCCTCCAACATGGCCGTGTCTCCTCAGTGCCGTGTCTGTTTCCTCCAACATGGTCGTGTCTCCTCAGTACTGTCTGTTTCCTCCAACATGGCCGTGTCTCCTCAGTACCGTGTCTGTTTCCTCCAACATGGCCGTGTCTCCTCAGTACCGTGTCTGTTTCCTCCAACATGGCCGTGTCTCCTCAGTGCTGTGTCTGTTTCCTCCAACATGGCCGTGTCTCCTCAGTACCGTGTCTGTTTCCTCCAACATGGTCGTGTCTCCTCAGTACTGTCTGTTTCCTCCAACATGGCCGTGTCTCCTCAGTACTGTGTCTGTTTCCTCCAACATGGCCGTGTCTCCTCAGTACCGTGTCTGTTTCCTCCAACATGGCCGTGTCTCCTCAGTACTGTGTCTGTTTCCTCCAACATGGTCGTGTCTCCTCAGTACTGTCTGTTTCCTCCAACATGGCCGTGTCTCCTCAGTGCCGTGTCTGTTTCCTCCAACATGGCCGTGTCTCCTCAGTACTGTGTCTGTTTCCTCCAACATGGCCGTGTCTCCTCAGTACCGTGTCTGTTTCCTCCAACATGGCCGTGTCTCCTCAGTACCGTGTCTGTTTCCTCCAACATGGCCGTGTCTCCTCAGTACCGTGTCTGTTTCCTCCAACATGGCCGTGTCTCCTCAGTACCGTGTCTGTTTTCTCCAACATGGCCGTGTCTCCTCAGTACCGTGTCTGTTTCCTGCAACATGGTCATGGAACAGCCTGACAGTTTAACAGTTAGTCATTGGCCACTGGGTGACACGAGTCATACTTCTCAGAGAAAGAAAATATTCAGCCACTATTGAAGGACGGTAGTGGGCGGGACATTCTCCCATGCAACTCCTCCTAGCCGCAGAGCTGCAAAGCATTGATCAGCTGAAAGATTGTTTCGAGTCCAAATGAAACACAGAGCATTCTCTCCGGTGATAATTAATATTGGACGCTGCTGTACGAGCAGGCCTCGTTGCTCCTCACTCGGATTTCTAGGATTTGAGATCATCTGTGCAGCTTTCAGCTTTCTTTCCGTGGTGACTTCACGACAAATGTTCCAGACAAGTCAGAGCCACTTCTCATCGTCTTGTTTTCCATGAAGCGTTTTCATTAGCAGTTTTGAAAGCCCGACTAGTAGTGACTTCACGTATTAAATGAGGACATGAAGTACTATACAAACGCTGTTAGTTCAACACAATGTTTTGATTGTTGACTGCAGTGTAATAAGGACGTTTTTTCACATTTTTGAAGTTGTATTTGTCACATGCACAAGTACATTAAAATGCTTTGGAAGCCCTTCTTTACAGCAACATTAAATATCAAAATACTATGTAAAAAAAACTGGAGAAATAAGAAATAAGATCGAAAGAGCAAGTCAGCTATATACAGGGTCGGCTATATACAGGGTCGGCTATATACAGGGTCGGCTATATACAGGGCCGGCTATATACAGGGCCGGCTATATACAGGCTCGGCTATATACAGGCTCGGCTATATACAGGCTCGGCTATATACAGGCTCGGCTATATACAGGGTCGGCTATATACAGGCTCGGCTATATACAGGCTCGGCTATATACAGGCTCGGCTATATACAGGCTCGGCTATATACAGGCTCTGCTATATACAGGCTCTGCTATATACAGGCTCGGCTATATACAGGCTCGGCTATATACAGGCTCGGCTATATACAGGCTCGGCTATATACAGGCTCGGCTATATACAGGCTCGGCTATATACAGGCTCGGCTATATACAGGGTCAGCTATATACAGGGTCAGCTATATACAGGGGCAGCTATATACAGGGTCAGCTATATACAGGGTCAGCTATAGTTGAAGTCGGAAGTTTACATACACCTTAGCCCAACACATTTAAACTTAGTTTTTCACAATTCCTGACATTTAATCCAAGTAAAAATTCCCTGTCTTAGATCAGTTAGGATCACCACTTTATTTTAAGAATGTGAAATGTCAGAATAATAGTCGAGATAATTATTTATTTCAGCTTTTATTTCTTTCATCACTTTCCCAGTGGGTCAGAAGTTTACATACACTCTATTAGCATTTGGTAGCATTGCCTTTAAATTGTTTAAATTCAATCAACATTTTGGGTAGCCTTCCACAAGCTTCCCACAATAAGTTGGGTGAGTTTTGGTCCATTCCTCCTGACAGAGCTGGTGTAACTGAGTCAGGTTTGTAGGCCTCCTTGCTCGCACCTGCTTTTTCAGTTCTGTCCACGAATTTTCTATAGGATTGAGGTCAGGACTTTGTGATGGCCACTCCAATACCTTGACTTTGTTGTCCTTAAGCCGTTTTGCCACAACTTTGGAAGTATGCTTTGGGTCATTGTCTATTTGGAAGACCCATTTCCGACCAAGCTTTAACTTCCTGACTGATCTCTTGAGATGTTGCTTCAATATATCCACATAATGTTCCTCCCTCATGATGCAATCTAATTTTGAGAAGTGCACCAAATATAACGATGGTCATTATGGCCAAACAGTTCTATTTTTGTGTCATCAGACCAGAGGACATTTCTCCAAAAAGTACGATCTTTGTCCCCATGTGCAATTGCAAACCATAGTCTGGCTTTTTTATGTCGGTATTGGAGCATTGGCTTCTTCCTTGCTGAGCGGCCTTTCAGGTTATGTTGATATAGGACTTGTTTTACTGTTGATATAGATACCGTTGTACCTTTTCCCTCCAGCATCTTCACAAGGTCATTTGCTGTTGTTCTGGGATTGATTTACACTTTTCTCACCAAAGTATGTTCATCTCTAGGAGACAGAACGCGTCTCCTTCCTGAGCGGTATGACGGCTGCGTGGTCCCATGATGTTTATACTTGCATAATATTGTTTGTACAGATGAACGTGGCATTTGAAAATTACTCCAAAGGATGTACCAGACTTGTTTTTTTTCTGTGGTCTTGGCTGATTTCTTTATATTTTCCCATAATGTGACTCAAATTATGTCAACTAGCCTATCAGAGTCTTCTTAAGCCACGACATCATTTTCTGGAGTTTTCAAAGCTCTTTAAAAACACACTCAACTTTGTGTATGTGAACTTCTGACCCACTGGAATTGTGATACGGTGAATTATAAGTTAAATGATCTGTTTGTCTTTAAACAACTGTTGGAAAAATGACTTGTGTCATGCACAAAGTAGATGTCCTAACCGACTTGCCACATCTATAGATTGTTAACAAGAAATGTGTGTTTTAATGACTCCAACCTAAGTTTATGTAAACTTCTGACTTCAACTGTATACAGTATATTTGGAAAGTGTTCAGACCCCTTGACCTTTTCCACATTTTGTTACGTTACAGCCTCGTTCTAAAATTGATATCATACTTTTTTACCTCATCAATCTACACACAGTTCCCCATAATGACATCATAATACCCCATAATGACATCATCATTTGACAAAATCTAAACAGAAATCACCTAATTTACATCGTTATTCAGACCCTTTGCTATGAGACTCGACATTGAGCTCAGGTGCATCTCCTGCTGTTTTCATTGCTGTTTTCATTGATCATCCTTGAGATATATACATGTAAACGGGGCTGAATACTTTTGGTAATATACTAGTGGTAACATATACATGTAAACAGGAGTACTAGTGACCAGTAACAGGATAAATAGATAGATATTAATGGTAATTAATAATCACTGAACAACAGTGTAATGGGAGTGAACCATCTCATCAGTAATCATGAGAATCCAAAGACCATCAATAACCTACAGAAATTGAGACAAACGCATGCAGTATTAATCCATGGAACGCCTTGATTGGCCAGTGAGTAACCAAGCCCTCTCGTCAAAACCCACAACCCGTCCTCTTTCAGGCCACCGCCAGCCATTGAGCTCATAATAACCGCTGTGAAAAATAGCAAAAACTATTTGTAGACGCACCCCGCTGGACATATAGCGATACCGCCAGCGTTGAGATTCACCATTACGTTAGTTTGGTTCATACACAACATACTTACAGTAATCACATGATGTGACCCTGATGACTGATGGGGCTCTACACATCTCAACCTATATTCACTTAAAGGTACGATCTGGGAATCTGTACAAAGGTCCTTTTTTAAATTCATGATGACTGACTGCCAGTCCGTTGATCTCGAGGACTGTGTGAATCTACCAGAGGTTTATATTCCCCCCCCCCCATCCTTTTTCTGCATAACACATTCAGGTGGCGGGGCTGCCGTATTTCTGAAATACAAAATCACAGATTGTACCTTTTTCTAAAGGTTCCAAATCAGACTGTCATATTTAATAACGCCCTGGTAACTGCTCTCTCCACTTCAGATTGGAGTTTCCGTGGCGACGTCCATGAGGGGTCCAAGTGCCATATATTTGCCGTTAATATGCTCCTTTTTTCTTTACCGATTGTGTTCCGGTGGATTTGCATAGTTTGCCCTTTGTTGATTTATTGGCGTAGTAGGAGATAATGTGACGGCGTGACAGTCGGCTCACAGAGGAGACCTTTTTATAGGATAATGCCGCCTCAGGGTTTTAAATAGAACAGAGGAATGGGATGGTCTGGTATAATTTCCCCATAAAGGTTTTACACACAGCTCCCTCATCTCTCTGTCTCCCCCACTCATCCCCCACATAGCTCCCTCATCTCTCTGTCTCCCCCACTCATCCCCCACATTGCTCCCTCATCTCTCTGTCTCCCCCACTCATCCCCCACACAGCTCCCTCATCTCTCTGTCTCCCACACTCATCCCCCACATAGCTCCCTCATCTCTCTGTCTCCCCCACTCATCCCCCACACAGCTCTCTCTGTCGCCCCCGTTCTCCCCCCACATAGCTCCCTCATCTCTCTGTCTCCCCCACTCATCCCCCACACAGATCTCTCTGTCGCCCCCGTTCTCCCCCACATAGCTCCCTCATCTCTCTGTCTCCCCCACTCATCCCCCACATTGCTCCCTCATCTCTCTGTCTCCCCCACTCATCCCCCACACAGCTCTCTGTCGCCCCGTTCTCCCCCACATAGCGCCCTCTCTCTCCCCCAATCATCCCCCACACAGCTCTCTCTGCTGCCCCCGTTCTCCCCCACATAGCGCCCTCTCTCTCCCCCACTCATCCCCCACACAGCTCTCTCTGTCGCCCCCGTTCTCCCCCCACATAGCGCCCTCTCTCTCCCCCACTCATCCCCCACACAGCTCTCTCTGCTGCCACCGTTCTCCCCCCACATAGCGCCCTCTCTCTCTCCCACTCATCCCCCACACAGCTCTCTCTGCTGCCACCGTTCTCCCCCCACATAGCGCCCTCTCTCTCCCCCACTCATCCCCCACACAGCTCTCTCTGCCGCCCCCGTTCTCCCTCCACATAGCGCCCTCTCTCTCCCCCACTCATCCCCCACACAGCTCTCTCTGTCGCCCCCGTTCTCCCCCCACATAGCGCCCTCTCTCTCCCCCACTCATCCCCCACACAGCTCTCTCTGTCGCCCCCGTTCTCCCCCCACATAGCGCCCTCTCTCTCCCCCAATCATCCCCCACACAGCTCTCTCTGTCGCCCCCGTTCTCCACCCACATAGCGCCCTCTCTCTCCCCCACTCATCCCCCACACAGCTCTCTCTGTCGCCCCCGTTCTCCCCCCACATAGCGCCCTCTCTCTCTCCCACTCATCCCCCACACAGCTCTCTCTGCTGCCCCCGTTCTCCCAGGAGACATTTCTAAGGTGTTACAGTCTAATCTGTCCTCCACAAGTCGACACAGTCTGATAACAACTGTGATATATCTATTATGCATCTGAGTAATGCTGCCGTATCCTCTGTGTGTGTGTGTGTGTGTGTGTGTGTGTGTGTGTGTGTGTGTGTGTGTGTGTGTGTGTGTGTGTGTGTGTGTGTGTGTGTGTGTGTGTGTGTGTGTGTGTGTGTGTGTGTGTGTGTGTGTGTGTGTGTGTGTGTGTGTGACTAATGCTGTCATATCCATTCCGTTCTGCAGATATTAAAGCAGTCCTGTACAGAGATCCTGACAGTAGAGCCATCCAGTGTCTGCGTTAACCGTGAGTGGGGCATTGTGGTTGTGTGTATAGTTGTTGGTGTGTGTGTATAGTTGTTGTTGTGTGTATAGTTTTGGTGTGTGTGTATAATTGTTGTTGTTGTGTGTGTGTATAGTTGTTGTTGTTGGTGTGTGTGTATAGTTGTTGTTGGTGCGTGTGGTTGTGTGTCTTTGTGTGTATAGCTGTTGGTGTGTGGGTATAGTTATTGTTGTTGTGTGTGGGTATAGTTGTTGTTGTTGTGTGTGTGTATAGTTGTTGTTGTTGTGTGTGTGTGTAGTTGTTGTTGTGGTGTGTGTGTGTAGTTGTTGTGGTGTGTGTGTGTAGTTGTTGTTGTTGTGTGTGGGTATAGTTGTTGTTGTTGTGTGTGTATAGTTGTTGTTGTGTGTGTATAGTTGTTGTTGTGTGTGTGTAGTTGTTGTTGTTGTTGTGTGTGGGTATAGTTGTTGTTGTTGTGTGTGTGTATAGTTGTTGTTGGTGTGTGTGTGGTTGTGTGTCTTTGTGTGTGTATAGCTGTTGGTGTGTGTGTGCTTGTGTGTCTTTGTGTGTATAGCTGTTGGTGTGTGTGTGTGGTTGTGTGTCTTTGTGTATAGCTGTTGGTGTGTGGGTATAGTTGTTGTTGGTGTGTGTGTATAGTTGTTGTTGTGTGGGTATATAGTTGTTGGTGTTGTTGTGTGTATATAGTTGTTGTTGGTGTGTATATAGTTGTTGGTGTGTATATAGTTGTTGGTGTGTGTGTATATAGTTGTTGGTGTGTGTGTATATAGTTGTTGTTGGTGTGTATATAGTTGTTGGTGTGTATATAGTTGTTGGTGTGTATATAGGTGTTGGTGTTGGTGTGTATATAGTTGTTGGTGTTGTGTGTGTATATAGTTGTTGTTGGTGTGTATATAGTTGTTGGTGTTGGTGTGTATATAGTTGTTGTTGTTGGTGTGGGTATAGTTGTTGGTGTGTGTGGGTATAGTTGTTGGTGTGTGTGGGTATAGTTGTTGGTGTGTATATAGTTGTTGGTGTGTGTGGGTATATTTTTTGGTGTGTGTGTATAGTTGTTGGTGTGTGTGGGTATAGTTGTTGGTGTGTATATAGTTGTTGGTGTGTGTGTGTGTATATTTGTTGGTGTGTGTGTATAGTTGTTGGTGTGTGTGGGTATAGTTGTTGTTGGTGTGTATATGGTTGTTGGTGTGTGTGTATATTTGTTGTTGGTGTGTATATGGTTGTTGGTGTGTGTGTATAGTTGTTGGTGTGTGTGTATAGTTGTTGGTGTGTATATAGTTGTTGATGTGTATATAGTTGTTGGTGTGTGTGGGTATAGCTGTTGGTGTGTGTGGGTATAGTTGTTGGTGTGTGTGGGTATAGTTGTTGGTGTGTGTATAGTTGTTGGTGTGTGTGGGTATAGCTGTTGGTGTGTGTGGGTATAGCTGTTGGTGTGTGTGGGTATAGCTGTTGGTGTGTGTGGGTATAGCTGTTGGTGTGTGTGGGTATAGCTGTTGGTGTGTGTGTGTATAGTTGTTGGTGTGTGTGGGTATAGCTGTTGGTGTGTGTGTGTATAGTTGTTGGTGTGTGTGGGTATAGCTGTTGGTGTGTGTGGGTATATTTGTTGGTGTGTGTGTATAGTTGTTGGTGTGTGTGTGTATAGTTGTTGGTGTGTGTATATAGTTGTTGGTGTGTGTGGGTATAGTTGTTGGTGTGTGTGGGTATAGTTGTTGGTGTGTGTGGGTATAGTTGTTGGTGTGTGTGGGTATAGTTGTTGGTGTGTGTGGGTATAGCTGTTGGTGTGTGTGTGTATATAGTTGTTGGTGTGGGTATAGTTGTTGGTGTGTGTGTGTATAGTTGTTGGTGTGTGTGTATAGTTGTTGGTGTGTATATATTTGTTGGTGTGTGTGGGTATAGCTGTTGGTGTGTGTGTATATAGTTGTTGGTGTGTGTGGGTATAGCTGTTGGTGTGTGTGGGTATAGTTGTTCCCACCAGGTTGGAAGGGATATTCTGTTTCTGTGTGTGTACAGATGTAAGATGTTAGTTTTAGCCAGTTTGCTACAGCAGGATAATATTTGAATGTATTTTCTCTTTATTTAACTACTCAGTTAAGAACAAATTATTTTTTACAAGGACGTCCAACCCCTCTCCTAACCCAGACGATGCTGGGACAAACCCTCCCCTAACCCAGACGATGTTGGGACAAACCCTCCCCTAACCCAGACGATGCTGGGTCAAACCCTCCCCTAACCCAGACGATGTTGGGACAAACCCTCCCCTAACCCAGACGATGCTGGGTCAAACCCTCCCCTAACCCAGATGATGCTGGGACAAACCCTCCCCTAACCAGGACGATGCTGGGCCAAACCCTCCCCTAACCCAGACGATGCTGGGACAAACCCTCCCCTAACCCAGACGATGCTGGGACAAACCCTCCCCTAACCCAGACGATGCTGGGACAAACCCTCCCCTAACCCAGATGATGCTGGGACAAACCCTCCCCTAACCCAGACGATGCTGGGACAAACCCTCCCCTAACCCAGACGAGGCTGGGACAAACCCTCCCCTAACCCAGACGATGCTGGGACAAACCCTCCCCTAACCCAGACGATGCTGGGACAAACACTCCCCTAACCCAGACGATGTTGGGACAAACCCTCCCCTAACCTAGACGATGCTTGGACAAACCCTCCCCTAAACCCAGACGATGCTGGGACAAACACTCCCCTAACCCAGACGATGTTGGGACAAACCCTCCCTTAACCCAGACGATGCTGTGCCAAACCCTCCCCTAACCCAGACGATGCTGGGACAAACACTCCCCTAACCCAGACGATGTTGGGACAAACCCTCCCTTAACCCAGACGATGCTGTGCCAAACCCTCCCCTAACCCAGACGATGCTGGGACAAACCCTCCCCTAACCCAGACGATGCTGGGACAAACACTCCCCTAACCCAGACGATGTTGGGACAAACCCTCCCCTAACCTAGACGATGCTTGGACAAACCCTCCCCTAAACCCAGACGATGCTGGGACAAACACTCCCCTAACCCAGACGATGTTGGGACAAACCCTCCCTTAACCCAGACGATGCTGTGCCAAACCCTCCCCTAACCCAGACGATGCTGGGACAAACACTCCCCTAACCCAGACGATGTTGGGACAAACCCTCCCTTAACCCAGACGATGCTGTGCCAAACCCTCCCCTAACCCAGACGATGCTGGGACAATTGTGCGCCGCACTATGGGACTCTCGATCACAGGAACCCCTGTTATGTGGATTATCATTCATGGATATTTGTGTGTGTGTGTGTGTGTGTGTGTGTGTGTGTGTGTGTGAGCATATCTCTTGTGTCTGTGTGTTCTCCTAGGGCCCCTCTGCTCAGTATCTCCTGTGTTTTGTTTACACAGAGTCGTTTGACATCGTGCTGCGAGGGAACGGCTTCTCCGTGGGACGAGGCAACGACGGAGTCGTCTGTAGCTTCATGGTGGGCACGCAGACATACAGTAAGTACAGACACACACACACACACACACACACACGCAGTCACACACAGTCACACATACACACACACACAGAGAGAGAGAGACACACACACAGTCACACACACACACACACACACACACACACACACACACACACACACACACACACACACACACACACACACACACACACACACACACACACACACACACACACACACACACAGACACACACACACACACAGACACACAGAGAGACACACACACACACACACACACACACACACACACACACACACACACACACACACACACACACACACACACACACACACACACACACACACACACACACACACACACACACACACACACACACATCTTACAGGAGCCATCTTAACATGTCAATTGAAAGACCCAACAGAATATGTGAATGTTGTTAAGGCTCTGTACCTTGGTAATTCAGTTTCTTATTGAAACATGTAGTCTGTTCTTTCCCCCCTCTACCCCTTTCCCCCCTCTACCCCTTTCCCCCCTCTACCCCTTTCCCCCTCTACCCCTTTCCCCCCCTACCTCTTTCCCCACTCTACCTCTTTCCCCCTCTACCCCTTTCCCCCTCTACCTCTTTCCCCACTCTACCCCTTTCCCCACTCTACCCCTTTCCCCCCTCTACCCCTTTCCCCCTCTACTCCTTTCCCCACTCTACCCCTTTCCCCACTCTACCCCTTTCCCCCTCTACCTCTTTCCCCCTCTACTCCTTTCCCCACTCTAACCCTTTCCCCACTCTACCCCTTTCCCCACTCTACCCCCTTTCCCCACTCTACCCCTTTCCCCCTCTACCTCTTTCCCCCTCTACTCCTTTCCCCACTCTACCCCTTTCCCCCTCTACCCCTTTCCCCCTCTACTCCTTTCCCCACTCTACCCCTTTCCCCACTCTACCCCTGTCCCCCCTCTACCTCTTTCCCCCCTCTACTCCTTTCCCCACTCTAACCCTTTCCCCCTCTACCTCTTTCCCCACTCTACCCCTTTCCCCCTCTACCCCTCTACCTCTTTCCCCACTCTACCCCTTTCCCCACTCTACCCCTTTCCCCCCTCTACTCCTTTCCCCACTCTACCCCTTTCCCCACTCTACCCCTTTCCCCACTCTACCCCTTTCCCCACTCTACCCCTTTCCCCACTCTACCCCTTTCCCCCTCTACCTCTTTCCCCACTCTACCCCTTTCCCCCTCTACCCCTCTACCCCTTTCCCCCCTCTACCTCTTTCCCCACTCTACCCCTTTCCCCACTCTACCCCTTTCTACCCCTTTCCCCACTCTACCCCTTTCTACCCCTTTCCCCCCTCTACCTCTTTACCCACTCTACCCCTTTCCCCCCTCTACCCCTTTCCCCACTCTACCCCTCTACCTCTTTCCCCTTTCTACCCCTTTCCCCCCTCTACCTCTTTACCCACTCTACCCCTTTCCCCCTCTACCCCTTTCCCCACTCTACCCCTCTACCTCTTTCCCCACTCTACCCCTTTCCCCCTCTACCCCTTTCCCCACTCTACCCCTTTCCCCACTCTACCTCTTTCCCCCCTCTACCCCTCTACCCCTTTCCCCCCTCTACCCCTCTACCTCTTTCCCCACTCTACCCCTTTCCCCACTCTACCCCTTTCCCCCCTCTACCCCTTTCCCCCCTCTACCCCTCTACCCCTTTCCCCACTCTACCCCTTTCCCCACTCTACCCCTTTCCCCACTCTACCCCTTTCCCCACTCTACCTCTTTCCCCCCGCTACCTCTTTCCCCACTCTACCTCTTCCCCCCTCTACCTCTTTCCCCACTCTACCCCTTTCTACCCCTTTCCCCACTCTACCTCTTTCCCCCCTCTACCTCTTTACCCACTCTACCCCTTTCCCCCCTCTACCCCTTTCCCCACTCTACCCCTCTACCTCTTTCCCCACTCTACCCCTTTCCCCACTCTACCCCTTTCCCCCTACCTCTTTCCCCACTCTACCTCTTTCCCCCTCTACCCCTTTCTACCCCTTTCCCCCTCTACCTCTTTCCACACTCTACCTCTTTCCCCACTCTACCCCTTTCCCCCTCTACCCCTTTCCCCCTCTACCCCTCTACCCCTTTCCCCACTCTACCCCTTTCCCCACTCTACCTCTTTCCCCCTCTACCTCTTTCCCCCTCTACCTCTTTCCCCACTCTACCCCTTTCCCCACTCTACCCCTTTCCCCACTCTACCCCTTTCCCCACTCTACCTCTTTCCCCCTCTACCCCTTTCCCCACTCTACCTCTTTCCCCCTCTACCCCTTTCCCCACTCTACCTCTTTCCCCACTCTACCCCTTTCCCCCTCTACCCCTTTCCCCCTCTACCCCTCTACCCCTTTCCCCACTCTACCCCTTTCCCCACTCTACCTCTTTCCCCCCTCTACCTCTTTCCCCACTCTACCTCTTTCCCCACTCTACCCCTTTCCCCACTCTACCCCTTTCCCCACTCTACCCCTTTCCCCACTCTACCTCTTTCCCACCTCTACCCCTTTCCCCACTCTACCTCTTTCCCCCCTCTACCTCTTTACCCACTCTACCCCTTTCCCCCCTCTACCCCTTTCCCCACTCAACCCCTCTACCTCTTTCCCCACTCTACCCCTTTCCCCACTCTACTCCTTTCCCCACTCAACCCCTCTACCTCTTTCCCCACTCTACCCCTTTCCCCACTCTACCCCTTTCCCCCTCTACCCCTTTCCCCACTCTACCCCTTTCCCCACTCTACCTCTTTCCCCCCTCTACCTCTTTCCCCACTCTACCTCTTTCCCCACTCTACCCCTTTCCCCACTCTACCCCTTTCCCCACTCTACCTCTTTCCCCCCTCTACCTCTTTACCCACTCCACCCCTTTCCCCCCTCTACCCCTTTCCCCACTCAACCCCTCTACCTCTTTCCCCACTCTACCCCTTTCCCCACTCTACCCCTTTCCCCCCTCTACCCCTTTCCCCACTCTACCCCTTTCCCCCCTCTACCCCTTTCCCCACTCTACCCCTTTCCCCACTCTACCCCTTTCCCCCCTCTACCCCTTTCCCCACTCTACCCCTTTCCCCACTCTACCTCTTTCCCCACTCTACCTCTTTCCCCCCTCTACCCCTCTACCTCTTTCCCCACTCTACCTCTTTCCCCACTCTACCCCTCTACCCCTTTCCCCCTCTACCCCTCTACCCCTTTCCCCCTCTACCCCTTTCTACCCCTTTCCCCCTCTACCTCTTTCCCCACTCTACCTCTTTCCCCACTCTACCCCTTTCCCCCTCTACCCCTTTCCCCCTCTACCCCTCTACCCCTCTACCCCTTTCCCCACTCTACCCCTTTCCCCACTCTACCTCTTTTCCCCCTCTACCTCTTTCCCCCTCTACCTCTTTCCCCCTCTACCCCTTTCCCCCTCTACCCCTTTCCCCCTCTACCCCTCTACCCCTTTCCCCCTCTACCCCTTTCTACCCCTTTCCCCCTCTACCCCTTTCCCCCTCTACCCCTTTCTACCCCTTTCCCCCTCTACCCCTTTCCCCCTCTACCCCTTTCCCCACTCTACCCCTTTCCCCCCTCTACCCCTTTCCCCCTTTCCCCCTCTACCCCTTTCCCCCTCTACCCCTTTCCCCCCTCTACCCCTTTCCCCACTCTACCCCTTTCCCCACTCTACCCCTCTACCCCTTTCCCCCTCTACCCCTTTCCCCACTCTACCCCTCTACCCCCTCTACCCCTTTCCCCACTCTACCCCTCTACCCCTTTCCCCCTCTACCCCTTTCCCCACTCTACCCCTCTACCCCCTCTACCCCTTTCCCCACTCTACCCCTCTACCCCTTCTCTCCCACTCTACCCCTTTCCCACTCTCTCCCACTCTCTCCCCGTCTCTCCCCTCTCTCCCCCAGTCTCTCTCCCTCTTTCCACCACTCTCTCCCACAGTCTCACCCCTCTGTCCCCCTCTCTCTCCCTCTTTCCACCACTCTCTCCCACTCTCTCCCACTCTCTCCCCGTCTCTCCCCTCTCTCCCCCAGTCTCTTTCCCTCTTTCCACCACTCTCTCCCACAGTCTCTCCCCTCTCTCCCTCTTTCCACCACTCTCTCCCACAGTCTCACCCCTCTCTCCCCCTCTCTCTCAATCTTTCCACCACTCTCTCCCACTCTCTCCCACCCTCCCCCTCTCTCCCCCACTCTTCCCCTCTCCCCTTTCCTTCTTGTCCCATTTTTCCTCATGACAAATGTCTTGACGACACTACTGTATATTCTGCAAGTCAATTGGGCGTGTGTGTGTGCGTGTGCGTGTGCAGGGAAGTCAATCTTGTCTTTATTTTCCAGATCAGAAGCCAAGTGTTGTGCGGAACGATTATCTCCTGTGTCCTGCACCAATGCTCTATGCAGTTGGACAGTAAGTAGCCAATGAGAAGGTGGTTCCATAAAGACGTGTGTGTGTGTGAACACATCCCCACTAACATTCCAAAACCGTACCGGTGTCTCTATGTCGTTAAATCAAGCCAGCCCTCACATACTTTCCAGAATTTGAAAGCACTTGAGATATGTATTTAACTTATGGTCTGACCAAAACAACAGAAAGGCACTGCAGAGCTCAAGAACTGAAATTGAGTATGTAGAGATTATTCTTCCCTCACGGTTTTAATCCTCAAACACAACAACACCTTCTACTTATGATCTCTCTGACTCCTATCTAAAATAGTATGATTGTATTGCAGGGAAATGTGGTCCAGAACATACCAAGATCAGAAACGTCCCATGAGATTTTTTTATTTTTTATTTTATAAATGTATAGCAAGTTGATCTACTGACTCTCCGACAGTAACATCATCTCATGTAATCCACTCAAATGTCTTAATCCAAAACTGCTGCTGATAACATGTTTTTGTACAATTGTCCTTCGGTATGAAAGTTTGCAATGTAGAATTGACCCTATTTCTCGTTCAGTATAGAGCCCACTGGGGCGGCAGGCTAGCCTAGTGGTTAGAGCGTTGGACTAGTAACCAAGTTCAAACCCCCGAGCTGAAAAGGTACAATTCTCTCGTTCTGCTCCTGAACAGGCAGTTAACCCCACTGTTCCTAGACCAGTTAACCCCACTGTTCCTAGGCCAGTTAACCCCACTGTTCCTAGACCAGTTAACCCCACTGTTCCTAGACCAGTTAACCCCACTGTTCCTAGACCAGTTAACCCCACTGTTCCTAGGCCAGTTAACCCCACTGTTCCTAGGCCAGTTAACCCCACTGTTCCTAGGCCAGTTAACCCCACTGTTCCTAGACCAGTTAACCCCACTGTTCCTAGACCAGTTAACCCCACTGTTCCTAGGCCAGTTAACCCCACTGTTCCTAGACCAGTTAACCCCACTGTTCCTAGACCAGTTAACCCCACTGTTCCTAGACCAGTTAACCCCACTGTTCCTAGGCCAGTTAACCCCACTGTTCCTAGGCCAGTTAACCCCACTGTTCCTAGGCCAGTTAACCCCACTGTTCCTAGACCAGTTAACCCCACTGTTCCTAGACCAGTTAACCCACTGTTCCTAGACCAGTTAACCCACTGTTCCTAGACCAGTTAACCCACTGTTCCTAGACCAGTTAACCCCACTGTTCCTAGACCAGTTAACCCCACTGTTCCTAGACCAGTTAACCCCACTGTTCCTAGGCCAATTAACCCCACTGTTCCTAGACCAGTTAACCCACTGTTCCTAGACCAGTTAACCCACTGTTCCTAGACCAGTTAACCCACTGTTCCTAGACCAGTTAACCCCACTGTTCCTAGACCAGTTAACCCCACTGTTCCTAGACCAGTTAACCCCACTGTTCCTAGGCCAATTAACCCCACTGTTCCTAGACCAGTTAACCCCACTGTTCCTAGACCAGTTAACCCACTGTTCCTAGACCAGTTAACCCACTGTTCCTAGACCAGTTAACCCACTGTTCCTAGGCCAGTTAACCCACTGTTCCTAGACCAGTTAACCAACTGTTCCTAGACCAGTTAACCCACTGTTCATAGACCAGTTAACCCACTGTTCCTAGACCAGTTAACCCCACTGTTCCTAGACCAGTTAACCCACTGTTCCTAGGCCAGTTAACCCACTGTTCCTAGGCCAGTTAACCCACTGTTCCTAGACCAGTTAACCCACTGTTCCTAGGCCAGTTAACCCACTGTTCCTAGACCAGTTAACCAACTGTTCCTAGACCAGTTAACCCACTGTTCCTAGACCAGTTAACCCACTGTTCCTAGACCAGTTAACCCACTGTTCCTAGACCAGTTAACCCACTGTTCCTAGACCAGTTAACCCCACTGTTCCTAGACCAGTTAACCCCACTGTTCCTAGACCAGTTAACCCCACTGTTCCTAGACCAGTTAACCCCACTGTTCCTAGACCAGTTAACCCCACTGTTCCTAGACCAGTTAACCCCACTGTTCCTAGACCAGTTAACCCCACTGTTCCTAGACCAGTTAACCCACTGTTCCTAGACCAGTTAACCCCACTGTTCCTAGACCAGTTAACCCCACTGTTCCTAGACCAGTTAGCCCCACTGTTCCTAGGCCAGTTAACCCCACTGTTCCTAGACCAGTTAACCCCACTGTTCCTAGACCAGTTAACCCCACTGTTCCTAGACCAGTTAACCCCACTGTTCCTAGACCAGTTAACCCCACTGTTCCTAGACCAGTTAACTCACTGTTCCTAGACCAGTTAACCCACTGTTCCTAGACCAGTTAACCCACTGTTCCTAGAATTTGTTCTTAACTGACTTGCCTGGTTAAATAAAGGTAGAATAAAAAAACTGGGTCAGGGCCCGTATTCACAGAGGCTTAGGGAAGGAGAGCGAAATCTCTGATCAGTTTTGCAAAACTGTTCCTAGGCCAGTTAACCCACTGTTCCTAGACCAGTTAACCCACTGTTCCTAGACCAGTTAACCCACTGTTCCTAGACCAGTTAACCCACTGTTCCTAGACCAGTTAACCCACTGTTCCTAGACCAGTTAACCGACTGTTCCTAGACCAGTTAACCCACTGTTCCTAGACCAGTTAACCCACTGTTCCTAGACCAGTTAACCCCACTGTTCCTAGACCAGTTAACCCACTGTTCCAGTTAACCCACTGTTCCTAGACCAGTTAACCCACTGTTCCTAGACCAGTTCGATCATGATGACTAGGAGGGAAGAACCTGATCCTAGATCAGTGAAAACAAAGAGGAACCTGAACTCCTCCTGCTCCTGTAAACCGAAGAGTCTTGCTTCATTAACTGTTGCCACGGTGACCCATTAAGTAGTTAGCTGTTAGGTACAACGGGGCTGGGGCGGGCCAGGGTAGTGGGTAAACACATCTGTTCTGGGGCTTTTAAAGGGTTGTGTGACAGATGCAGCGATTCCCTTCTCCACGCTCTCTTCATTTAAATAATTCACCGTGCTACTGTGACAATCCCCTTCCCTGCCCATCCCTGCCCCCCCCTGACCACCTGCATCATGGAACCATGCAACGTCTGAAAGTTCTGTCTCTGACTCCGTCCATCTGTCTGCCTCTCTGCTGACTCCGTCCACGGTGATGCTGGGGGGGTCGGGGGGGGTTGGTTAGCATGGACGCTAGCAGAGGAAAAAGCCCGTATAACGTTGAAGATGGATTATATTGGCCAAGAGTATTCAGCTTTTTGTGGTGCTTTGTGTTCTCTGGTTTGGTCTATAACACGTGGTTTGGTCTATAACATGTGGTTTGGTCTATAACATGTGGTTTGGTCTATAACATGTGGTTTGGTCTATAACATGTGGTTTGGTCTATAACATGTGGTTTGGTCTATAACATGTGGTTTGGTCTATAACATGTGGTTTGGTCTATAACACATGGTTTAGTGGTTTGGTCTATAACATGTGGTTTGGTCTATAACATGTGGTTTGGTCTATAACATGTGGTTTGGTCTATAACATGTGGTTTGGTCTATAACACATGGTTTAGTGGTTTGGTCTATAACACGTGGTTTAGTCTATAACATGTGGTTTGGTCTATAACATGTGGTTTGGTCTATAACATGTGGTTTGGTGGTTTGGTCTATAACATGTGGTTTGGTCTATAACATGTGGTTTGGTGGTTTGGTCTATAACATGTGGTTTGGTGGTTTGGTCTATAACACGTGGTTTGGTCTATAACATGTGGTTTGGTCTATAACATGTGGTTTGGTCTATAACATGTGGTTTGGTCTATAACATGTGGTTTGGTCTATAACATGTGGTTTGGTGGTTTGGTCTATAACATGTGGTTTGGTGGTTTGGTCTATAACATGTGGTTTGGTGGTTTGGTCTATAACATGTGGTTTGGTCTATAACATGTGGTTTAGTCTAAGGCATGTTGTCCTTATAGGCGACTATTGTATGTGTGCCTGGTTGGTAGTTAGTACAGAGGTCAAATTTGGCCTATAGATATGGTCTATAGATATGGTCTATAGTATAGATATGGTCTATAGATATGGTCTACAGATATGGTCTATAGATATGGTCTACAGATATGGTCTATAGTTATGGCCTATAGTATAGATATGGTCTATAGTATAGATATGGTCTATATATATGGTCTATAGATATGGTCTATAGATATGGTCTATAGTATAGATATGGCCTATAGTATAGATATGGTCTATAGTATAGATATGGTCGATAGATTTGGTCTATAGATATGGTCTATAGTATAGATATGGTCTATAGTATAGATATGGTCTATAGTATAGATACGGTCTATAGATATGGTCTATAGTATAGATATGGTCGATAGATTTGGTCTATAGATATGGTCTATAGTATAGATATGGCCTATAGTATAGATATGGTCGATAGATTTGGTCTATAGATATGGTCTATAGTATAGATATGGTCTATAGTATAGATATGGTCTATAGATATGGTCTATAGTATAGATACGGTCTATAGATATGGTCTATAGTATAGATATGGTCTATAGTATAGATAAGGTCTATAGATATGGTCTATAGTATAGATATGGTCTATAGATATGGCCTATATCAAATCAAATTGATTTATATAGCCCTTCCTACATCAGCTGATATCTCAGTGCTGTACAGAAACCCAGCCTCAAACCCCAAACAGCAAGCAATGCAGGTGTAGAAGCACGGTGGCTAGTAAAAACTCCCTAGAAAGGCCAAAACCTAGGAAGAAACCAAGCTATGTGGGGTGGCCAGTCCTCTTCTGGCTGTGCCGGGTGGAGATTATAACAGAACATGGCCAAGATGTTCAAATGTTCATAAATGACCAGCATGGTCCAATAATAATAAGGCAGAACAGTTGAAACTGGAGTAGCAGCACGGCCAGGTGGACTGGGGACAGCAAGGAGTCATCATGTCAGGTAGTCCTGAGGCATGGTCCTAGTGCTCAGGTCCTCCGAGAGAGAGAAAGAAAGAGAGAATTAGAGAGAGCACACTTAAATTCACACAGGACACCGAATAAGACAGGAGAAGTACTCCAGATATAACAAACTGACCCTAGCCCCCGACACATAAACCACTGCAGCATAAGTACTGGAGGCTGAGACAGGAGGGGTCAGGAGACACTGTGGCCCCACCCGAGGACACCCCCGGACAGGGCCAAACAGGAAGGATATAACCCCACCCACTTTGCCAATGCACAGCCCCCACACCACTAGAGGGATATCTTCAACCACCAACTTACCATCCTGAGACAAGGCCGAGAATAGCCCACAAAGTTCTCCGCCACGGCACAACCCAAGGGGGGGGAGGAGGGGGGGAGGAGGGGGGGGGGGCAACCCAGACAGGAAGATCACATCAGTGACTCAACTCACTCAAGTGGCGCACCCCTCCCAGGGACGGTATGAAATATCCCCAGTAAACCAGTGACTCAGCCCCTGTAATAGGGTGAGAGGCAGAGAATCCCAGTGGAAAGAGAACCGGCCTGGCAGAGACAGCAAGGGCGGTTCGTTGCTCCAGAGCCTTTCCATTCACCTTCCCACTCCTGGGCCAGACTACACTCAATCATATGACCCACTGAAGAGATGAGTCTTCAGTAAAGACTTAAAGGTTGAGACCGAGTCTGCATCTCTCACATGGATAGGCAGACCATTCCATAAAAATGGTGCTCTATAGGAGAAAGCCCTGCCTCCAGCTGTTTGCTTAGAAATTCTAGGGACAATTAGGAGGCCTGCGTCTTGTGACCATAGCGTACGTGTAGGTATGTACGGCAGGACCAAATCAGAAAGATAGGAAGGAGCAAGCCCATGTAATGCTTTGTAGGTTAGCAGTAAAAGCTTGACATCAGCCCTTGTCTTGACAGGAAGCCAGTGGAGTAATATGATTCTAGTCAGGATTCTAGCAGCCGTATTTAGCACTAAACTGAAGTTTATTTAGTGCTTTATCCGGGTAGCCGGAAAGTAGAGCATTGCAGTAGTCTAACCTAGAAGTGACAAAAGCATGGATACATTTTTCTGCATTATTTTTGGGCAGAAAGTTTCTGATTTTTGCAATGTTACGTAGATGGAAAAAAGCTGTCCTTGAAATGGTCTTGATATGTTCTTCAAAAGAGAGATCAGGGTCCAGAGTAACGCCGAGGTCCTTCACAGTTTTATTGGAGACGACTGTACAACCATTAAGATTAATTGTCAGATTCAACAGAAGATCTCTTTGTTTCTTGGGACCTAGAACAAGCATCTCCGTTTCGTCCGAGTTTAAAAGTAGAACGTTTGCAGCCATCCACTTCCTTATGTCTGAAACACATGCTTCTCGCGAGGGCAATTTTGGGGCTTCACCATGTTTCATTGAAATGTACAGCTGTGTGTCATCCGCATAGCAGTTAAAGTTAACATTATGTTTTCGAATGACATCCCCAAGAGGTAAAATATATAGTGAAAACAATAGTAGTCCTATATCATATCGTGTAGATATGGTCTATAGATATGGTCTATAGATATATGGTCTATACATATGGTCTACAGATATGGTCTATAGTGTAGATATGGTCTATAGTATAGATATGGTCTATAGATATGGTCTACAGTATAGATATGGTCTATAGATATGGTCTATAGAATAGATATGATCTACAGATATGGTCTATAGATATGGCCTATAGTATAGATATGGCCTATAGATATGGTCTATAGATATGGCCTATAGTGTAGATATGGTCTATAGATATGGTCTATAGTATAGATATGGTCTATCGGTATGGTCTATATATATGGTCTATAGATATGGTCTATAGTATAGATATGTTCTATTGTATAGATATGGCCTATAGATATGGTCTATAGTATAAATATGGTCTATAGATATGGCCTATAGATATGGCCTATAGATATGGTCTACAGATATGGCCTATAGATATAGTCTATTTATATGGTCTATAGATATGGCCTATAGATATATGGCCTATAGATATGGTCTACAGATATGGCTGTCAGGATTTGGCCAGGGTTGTTCCAGTTGTTGTCAGTAGATGTCCCCATTGTGCTTTTTGTCCCTGTGTTTTTCCCTTGACCCCCATTATTGTTTGCACCTGTGTCTTGTTTCCCCTGAGTGTATTTAAACCCTTTGTTTCCCTCAGTTCTGTGCTCTGTGTTTGTATGTTGGCACCCTGCCCTAGTGTTCTGTGTGCTCTTGTCGATTCCGGGTAACGTTCTTGTGGTATTCTGTTTTTTTGTTTTAGTTTAGTTTTGGTGAGTTTCTTTTTAGATTCTTTTGTGTTTTTCCTTCCACCTTTTTGGTTTTGCCATTTTGTATTTTTGGATTTTTTCTTTATTAAATTCACCGTCTTAAGTACTGCTGTGTCTGCCTCATCTTCTGGGTTCTGCTGTCTATTCGTGGCTCAGTTGGTTAAGTGACTGTTTCTCACTCTGGAGACCCAGGTTCGAAACCGGGTCCTGACAGAAACACAGAGCCAAAAATGAACCCAGAGGCAGCCAGTTCCCAGGACCTTTTGCCACGCTGTCCCACCACCAGGAGACTGTCCAACGCCACGAAGCCGCCCTGGTTCAGCAAGAGGCCTTAATGGCTAGACATTCTCATCTTCTGTCGGAGATGCTGACTTCCATTAAGCAAATATCTGATCGACTTACCCCGGCAACAGTTCCCGTCCCAGTATCTCAAGTTCACGTACCCATGGCAGTTAACCCCCTGGCTGAACCTCGTCTTCCACCTCCCCAACGGTTCTCAGGTGATCCAAGTGCTTGTAAAGGGTTTCTCACTCAATGTTCTCTCTCCTTAGAGCTGCAACCCTCGTCGTTTCCCACCGACCGGTCTAAGATCGCATATATCATCACCCTGCTGTCGGGAAAAGCCCTGGCCTGGGCTACTGCTGTGTGGGATGCCCATAGTTCCTGCTGTGCCAGCTACTCTGCCTTTGCTGAGGAATTCAAACGAGTGTTTCAAGGCCCAAGCAGTGGTTCTGACTCAGCCAAACAGCTCCTGACTCTCCATCAAGGTTGGCGCAGCGTGACGGACTATGCCATCCAGTTCCGCACGGTGGCAGCAGCGAGTGGCTGGAACAACGAGGCGCTCACGGTGTGCTTTCTGAAAGGCCTTTCCGACACTATCCAAGATGAACTGGCCACTCGGGAACCACCAGACAATCTCGAGTCCCTGATCAAGTTGGCCTCACGCATTGACCAGCGTCTGAGAGAGAGAGAACTCAACCGTAGACCTCTAGCCCCTATCAGTCCCAGCTCCGAGTCCCCACCTTTATCATCACTGGCTCCACCGGAACCCATGCAGATTGGACGCATCTCCCAGGCTGAGAGAGACCGCCGGATGAGGGAGCGACGCTGTCTATATTGCGGCAAACCGGGCCATTTCCGTTCCACGTGTCCCGGGCTCCAGGGAAACGCTCTGTCCCGTACAGACCGGGGGAACTGTAACGGGAAACATAACCTCCTCCCATCCGTCCAACTCCCGTCTGCTCATTCCAGTCACCCTCTCCTGGGACAACCACAAGCTTCACCTTCAAGCCTTGGTAGACTCTGGAGCCGCAGGTAACTTCATGGATGGTGTCTGGGCGAAGGAGAATGGCGTTCCCTCTGAACCTCTAAGTGACCCCATGAAGGTTACTACATTGGATGGAAGCCCTTTGGGATCTGGACTTGTCACTCATGTCACTACCTCCTTGAAACTTTCAGTTTCACAACACCAGGAATTGATGAACTTTCATTTGATCTCCTGTTCCGAGTTCCCTCTCGTCCTTGGATACCCCTGGCTTCACAGCCATAACCCTCACATCGACTGGTCTGTGGGCACTATCAAGCAGTGGGGTCCTACGTGCCAAGCTACTTGTATTTTCCAGAATTCCCCGAGTTCTACTCCCGAGTCTTTAGAATCCATCGACCTGACCCGAGTTCCCGAGTGTTACCATGACCTCAAACTGGTGTTTAGCAAACAGAGGGCCACCATGCTACCACCCCATAGATCTTACGATTGCCCCATCGACCTGTTTCCGGGCACTTGCCCCCCAGGGGTCGGATCTTTTCCCTATCTCCACCCGAACGAGCTGCTATGGATACCTACATCAAGGACTCTCTGGAAGCAGGCCTCATGCGTCCATCCACCTCCCGGCGGGAGCAGGGTTTTTCTTTGTGGCCAAGAAAGACGGTGGGTTACGTCCTTGCATCGACTACCGGGGACTCAATGACATAACCGTCCGTAACCGTTACCCGCTACCCCTTATGGCCACAGCCTTCGAGCTGCTCCAGGAAGCAGTTGTTTTCACTAAGCTTGACCTGCGGAACGCATACCATCTTGTGCGGATCAGACCTGGTGACGAGTGGAAGACCGCTTTCAACACGCCTACTGGTCACTATGAATACTTGGTGATGCCCTTCGGCCTGACCAACGCCCCAGCGGTGTTCCAAGCGCTCATAAACGATGTGCTTAGGGATATGCTTAACATATTTGTGTTCGTTTACTTGGATGACATCCTCATCTTTTCGAGCTCCCTTCAAGAACACACTAAGCATGTCAGACAAGTACTCAAACGCCTCCTGGACAGCCATCTGTACGTTAAGCCGGAAAAATGTGAATTCCATTCATCCCGAGTACAATTCCTGGGATTTGTAGTGGAACCCGGTCGAATCCAAATGGACCCTAGGAAGGTAGGGGCGGTAGCGGATTGGCCCACCCCAAATCCGTTAAGGATGTTCAGCGTTTCCTGGGCTTCACAAACTTTTACCGCAAGTTCATCAAGAACTTCAGTTTGGTGGCAGCTCCTCTCTCAGCTTTAACCAAAGGTGGCAATGCAAGGTTTTTTGGGGAAGAGAAGCTGAGACGGCCTTCCAAGGACTCAAGCAGCGCATCCTCTCTGCTCCCATCCTGATACTACCGACTACGGATGAACCATTTGTGGTGGAGGTAGACGCATCAGAGGTTGGTGTCGGAGCTGTCCTGTCTCAGAGGGGTGAAGACAAGAAGCTTCATCCGTGCGCTTTCTTCTCACACCGGCTTACCCCGACTGAGAGGAACTACGATGTGGGGGATCGTGAACTCCTAGCGGTTAAGATGGCATTGAAGGAATGGAGACACTGGCTCGAGGGGGCTTCTCACCCGTTTCAAGTGCTTACGGACCACAAAAATCTGGAGTATATCCAGCAGGCGAAGCGATTGAACTCTAGACAAGCTAGATGGTCTCTTTTCTTCAATCGATTCCAGTTTATCCTCACCTATCGGCCCGGGTCGAAGAATCTCAAACCGGATGCCCTGTCCCGAGTCTACGCTCCTGCCATTCGAGATGACACGGACATGCCTGTCCTTCCTGCTGCTAAGATTGTGGCTCCGATCTCGTGGCAAGTTGAGGATACCGTGAGACGTGCTCAAGCTAGCGAACCGGACCCTAAAGGAGGCCCTGCCAATCGGTTGTTTGTCCCCAAGGCAGTGAGGACTCAGGTCCTTCTGTGGGGGCACTCCTCTCGCCTCACCTGTCATCCGGGCGTAGGTCGCACCTTGGAGTTCATCCAGCGTAAGTTCTGGTGGCCTACCATAAGAGAAGACGTTGCCACTTTCGTCAATGCCTGCCCCGTGTGCTGCCAGGGCAAATCTTCTCACCTCCGCCCTCAAGGACTCCTTCACCCTTAACCTGTTCCCCACAGACCCTGGTCCCATATCTCATTGGACTTTATTACTGGACTTCCTCCATCCCATGGCAATACTACTATCCTAGTCATAATCGACAGGTTTTCAAAGGCGGCCAGGTTCGTCCCTCTGACTAAGTTACCTTCTGCCAAGGAAACGGCTGAGTTGGTAATTAATCATGTGTTCCGAGTCTTCGGCATTCCTCAAGATGTGGTTTCTGACAGAGGTCCCCAGTTCGCCTCAAGGTTTTGGAAGGCCTTCTGCCAACTCATGGGGGCTTCTGCCAGTCTATCTTCAGGGTACCATCCGGAGTCCAACGGCCAAACAGAGAGGATGAATCAAGAGCTGGAAACCACCCTCCGATGTATGACTCGTGACAACCCGTCCACATGGTCATCCTTTATTGTTTGGGCCGAATACGCGCACAACACCTTGCGCTCCTCCTCCACTGGTATGTCCCCGCACGAGTGTCAGTTTGGCTATGCTCCTCCATTGTTCCCGGACCAGGAGGCAGAAGTCAGTGTGCCTTCAGCCTTGAGATTCGTCAGACGCTGTCGGCTTATGTGGAGGAAGACCCGTCTTAATCTGATGCGTTCCTCACAGAGGTATCAACAACAAGCCAACAGACGTCGCCGTCCCGGGCCTACCCTGCGCCCCGGCCAGAGAGTCTGGCTCTCCACAAGAGACTTACCTCTACGGGTGGAGTCTCGCAAGCTGTCCCAAAAATACATCGGTCCCTTCAAGGTTGCCAGGAGAGTTAACCCAGTTTCTTATCGCCTACACTTACCCAGATCCCTTAAGATTAATCCCACATTTCATGTGTCTTTGTTAAAACCTGTTGTTTTTTCTCCCCTTGTCCCGGCAGACAGACCTCCCCCTCCGCCTCGTGTCATTGGAGGCCAGCCGGCTTATACCGTCCACCGGATACTGGATTCCCGCCGGGTGCAGCGGTCCTGGCAGTATCTGGTGGACTGGGAAGGCTACGGTCCTGAGGAGCGCTCCTGGGTTCCTGCCAGAGACATCCTGGACCCTGACCTCATTCGTCAGTTCAGGGTCCTCCACCCTGAGAGAGCTGGTAGGAACGTCAGGAGCCGTTCCTAGGGGGGGGATTCTGTCAGGATTTGGCCAGGGTTGTTCCAGTTGTTGTCAGTAGATGTCCCCATTGTGCTTTTTGTCCCTGTGTTTTTCCCTTGACCCCCATTATTGTTTGCACCTGTGTCTTGTTTCCCCTGAGTGTATTTAAACCCTTTGTTTCCCTCAGTTCTGTGCTCTGTGTTTGTATGTTGGCACCCTGCCCTAGTGTTCTGTGTGCTCTTGTCGATTCCGGGTAACGTTCTTGTGGTATTCTGTTTTTTTTGTTTTAGTTTAGTTTTGGTGAGTTTCTTTTTAGATTCTTTTGTGTTTTTCCTTCCACCTTTTTGGTTTTGCCATTTTGTATTTTTGGATTTTTTCTTTATTAAATTCACCGTCTTAAGTACTGCTGTGTCTGCCTCATCTTCTGGGTTCTGCTGTCTATTCGTGGCTCAGTTGGTTAAGTGACTGTTTCTCACTCCGGAGACCCAGGTTCGAAACCGGGTCCTGACAATGGCCTATAGATATAGTCTATTTATATGGTCTATAGATATGGCCTATAGATATATGGCCTATAGATATGGTCTATAGTATAGATATGATCTATAGATATGGTCTATAGTATAGATAAGGTCTATAGTATAGATATGGTCTTTTGTATAGATATGATCTATAGTATAGATATGGTCTATAGTATAGATATGGTCTATAGATATGGTCTATAGTGTAGATATGGTCTATAGTATAAATATGGTCTATAGATATGGCCTATAGATATGGCCTATAGATATGGTCTACAGATATGGCCTATAGATATAGTCTATTTATATGGTCTATAGATATGGTCTATAGTGTAGATATGGTCTATAGTATAAATATGGTCTATAGATATGGCCTATAGATATGGCCTATAGATATGGTCTACAGATATGGCCTATAGATATATGGCCTATAGATATGGTCTATAGTATAGATATGGTCTATAGATATGGTCTATAGTATAGATAAGGTCTATAGTATAGATATGGTCTTTTGTATAGATATGGTCTATAGATATGGTCTATAGTATAGATATGGTCTATAGTATAGATATGGTCTATAGTATAGATATGTTCTATAGATATGGTCTATAGATATGGTCTATAGATATGGTCTATTGTATAGATATGGTCTATAGATATGGTCTATAGTATAGATACGGTCTATAGATATGGCCTATAGATATGTTCTATAGATATGGCCTATAGATATGGTCTACAGTATAGATATGGTCTATAGTATAGATATGGTCTATAGATATGGCCTATAGATATGTTCTATAGATATGGCCTATAGATATGGTCTATAGTATAGATATGGTCTATAGATATGGTCTATAGATATGGTCTATGAATATGGTCTATGGATATGGTCTATAGATATGGCCTATAGATATGGTCTATAGTATAGATATGGTCTATAGATATGGTCTATAGTATAGATATGGCCTATAGATATGGTCTATAGTATAGATATGGTCTATAGATATAGTCTATAGTATAGATATGGTCTATAGATATGGTCTATAGTATAGATATGGTCTATAGTATAGATATGTTCTATAGATATGGTCTATAGATATGGTCTATAGTATAGATATGGTCTATAGATATGGTCTATAGTATAGATACGGTCTATAGATATGGCCTATAGATATGTTCTATAGATATGGCCTATAGATATGTTCTATAGATATGGCCTATAGATATGGTCTATAGTATAGATATGGTCTATAGATATGGTCTATAGTATAGATATGGTCTATAGATATGGTCTATAAATATGGTCTATGGATATGGTCTATAGTATAGATATGGTCTATAGATATGGCCTATAGATATGGTCTATAGTATAGATATGGTCTATAGATATAGTCTATAGTATAGATATGGTCTATAGATATGGTCTATAGTATAGATATGGCCTATAGATATGGTCTATAGTATAGATATGGTCTATAGATATAGTCTATAGTATAGATATGGTCTATAGATATGGTCTATAGTATAGATATGGTCTATAGATATAGTCTATAGTATAGATATGGTCTATAGATATGGTCTATAGTATAGATATGGCCTATAGATATAGTCTATAGTATAGATATGGTCTATAGATATGGTCTATAGTATAGATATGGTCTATAGATATGGTCTATTGTATAGATATGGTCTATAGATGTGGTCTATAAATATGGTCTATAGATATGGTCTATAGTATAGATATGGTCTATAAATATGGTCTATAGATATGGTCTATAGATATGGTCTATAGTATAGATATGGTCTATAGTATAGATATGGTCTATAGTATAGATATGGTCTATAGATATGGTCTATAGATATGGTCTATTGTATAGATATGGTCTATAGATATGGTCTATAAATATGGTCTATAGATATGGTCTATAGTATAGATATGGTCTATAAATAGGGTCTATAGATATGGTCTATAGATATGGTCTATAGTATAGATATGGTCTATAGTATAGATATGGTCTATAGTATAGATATGGTCTATAGATATGGTCTATAGATATGGTCTATAGTATAGATATGGTCTATAGTATAGATATGGTCTATAGTATAGATATGGTCTATAAATATGGTCTATAGATATGGTCTATAGTATAGATATGGTCTATAAATATGGTCTATAGATATGGTCTATAGATATGGTCTATAGTATAGATATGGTCTATAGTATAGATATGGTCTATAGATATGGTCTATAGATATGGTCTATAGTATAGATATGGCCTATAGATATGGTCTATAGATATGGTCTATAGATATGGTCTATAGTATAGATATGGTCTATAGTATAGATATGGTCTATAGTATAGATATGGCCTATAGATATGGTCTATAGTATAGACATGGTCTATAGTATAGATATGGTCTATAGTATAGATATGGTCTATAGTATAGATATGGTCTATAGTATAGATATGGTCTATAGTATAGATATGGTCTATAGTATAGATATGGCCTATAGTATAGATATGGTCTATAGTATAGATATGGTCTATAGTATAGATATGGTCTATAGTATAGATATGGTCTATAGAATAGATATGGTCTATAGTATAGATATGGTCTATAGATATGGTCTATAGTATAGATATGGTCTATAGATATGGTCTATAGTATAGATATGGCCTATAGTATAGATATGGTCTATAGTATAGATATGGTCTATAGTATAGATATGGTCTATAGTATAGATATGGTCTATAGATATGGTCTATAGTATAGATATGGCCTATAGTATAGAAATGGTCTATAGTATAGATATGGTCTATAGTATAGATATGGCCTATAGTATAGATATGGTCTATAGTATAGATATGGTCTATAGTATAGATATGGTCTATAGTATAGATATGGTCTATAGTATAGATATGGCCTATAGTATAGATATGGTCTATAGATATGGCCTATAGATATGGCCTATAGATATGGTCTATAGTATAGATATGTTCTATAGATATGGTCTATAGTATAGATATGGTCTATAGATATGGTCTATAGTATAGATATGGTCTATAGATATGGTCTACAGTATAGATATGGTCTATAGTATAGATATGGTCTATAGTATAGATATGGTATATAGTATAGATATGGTCTATAGTATAGATATGGCCTATAGATATGGTCTATAGTATAGATATGGCCTATAGATATGGTCATATAATAATATTATATGGTCACGTATAATAAGAGCAATAATAAAATAAATAGAGCAATTGCAAACGTAGAACACAAATGTCCATTCAAGCATCATATACAATACACGTTCCTTATACAACAACTTTCCATATACAGTGCCTTGCGAAAGTATTCGACCCCCTTGAACTTTGCGACCTTTTGCCACATTTCAGGCTTCAAACATAAAGATATAAAACTGTATTTTTTTGTGAAGAATCAACAACAAGTGGGACACAATCATGAAGTGGAACGACATTTATTGGATATTTCTAACTTTTTTAACAAATCAAAAACTGAAAAATTGGGCGTGCAAAATTATTCAGCCCCCTTAAGTTAATACTTTGTAGCGCCACCTTTTGCTGCGATTACAGCTGTAAGTCGCTTGGGGTATGTCTCTATCTGTTTTGCACATCGAGAGACTGAATTTTTTTCCCATTCCTCCTTGCAAAACAGCTCGAGCTCAGTGAGGTTGGATGGAGAGCATTTGTGAACAGCAGTTTTCAGGTCTTTCCACAGATTCTCGATTGGATTCAGGTCTGGACTTTGACTTGGCCATTCTAACACCTGGATATGTTTATTTTTGAACCATTCCATTGTAGATTTTGCTTTATGTTTTGGATCATTGTCTTGTTGGAAGACAAATCTCCGTCCAAGTCTCAGGTCTTTTGCAGACTCCATCAGGTTTTCTTCCAGAATGGTCCTGTATATGTCTCCATCCATCTTCCCATCAATTTTAACCATCTTCCCTGTCCCTGCTGAAGAAAAGCAGGCCCAAACCATGATGCTGCCACCACCATGTTTGACAGTGGGTATGGTGTGTTCAAGGTGATGAGCTGTGTTGCTTTTACACCAAACATAACGTTTTGCTTTGTTGCCAAAAAGTTAAATTTTGGTTTCATCTGACCAGAGCACCTTCTTCCACATGTTTGGTGTGACTCCCAGGTGGCTTGTGGCAAACTTTAAATGACACTTTTTATGGATATCTTTAAGAAATTGCTTTCTTCTTGCCACTTCCATAAAGGCCAGATTTGTGCAATATACGACTGATTGTTGTCCTATGGACAGAGTCTTCCACCTCAGCTGTAGATCTCTGCAGTTCATCCAGAGTAATCATGGGCCTCTTGGCTGCATCTCTGATCAGTCTTCTCCTTGTATGAGCTGAAAGTTTAGAGGGACGGCCAGGTCTTGGTAGATTTGCAGTGGTTTGATACTCCTTCCATTTCAATATTATCGCTTGCACAGTGCTCCTTGGGATGTTTAAAGCTTGGGAAATCTTTTTGTATCCAAATCCAGCTTTAAACTTCTTCACAACAGTATCTCGGACCTGCCTGGTGTGTTCCTTGTTCTTCATGATGCTCTCTGCGCTTTTAACGGACCTCTGAGACTATCACAGTGCAGGTGCATTTATACGGAGACTTGATTACACACAGGTGGATTGTATTTATCATCATTAGTCATTTAGGTCAACATTGGATCATTCAGAGATCCTCACTGAACTTCTGGAGAGAGTTTGCTGCACTGAAAGTAAAGGGGCTGAATAATTTTGCACGCCCAATTTTTCAGTTTTTGATTTGTTAAAAAAGTTAGAAATATCCAATAAATGTCGTTCCACTTCATGATTGTGTCCCACTTGTTGTTGATTCTTCACAAAAAAATACAGTTTTATATCTTTATGTTTGAAGCCTGAAATGTGGCAAAAGGTCGCAAAGTTCAAGGGGGCCGAATACTTTCGCAAGGCACTGTACAATACACATTAGAAATACAATACACTTTCAATATACGATACACATTAAATATACAATAGACATTAGAAATACAATACACTTTCACTATGCAATACACGTTCCATATACCATACACGTTCAGTCAATTGGTATTGGCACTGGTCTCCTCTGTGGTGACAGCTGTGTCATGGTTCAGTCCTTGAACACAGGCATCTGTTGGTGGCCCTAACCCTCTCCCCCTTCCCCTCTCCACCATATCGCTCCATTAGGTAGGGCCCCCCCCCCCCCCGTGTCCTCCTATCCTTTAACCCCCCCGGTGTGTTGATGATAACAAGGTTGAGTGGTGGAGCTCTTGGTCTGCTGTGTCTCACCTGGTGATCACACAACAACGGTGGAGGGTGAAAGAGAACTTAAGGGTCTGGTTGACACCTGGCTGACACCTGGCAACAGACAGGACAGGACAGCTAGCTAATGCAGCGAGCCTCATGAATAATGGAAACAGGACAATCGGAGGGCGCACCGTGGGGCTGCCGACCGTGTCAGTTGTCCAATTGGTGCCATTTTTGACGTCATAGCCATAAACATCTCTGGGTCGTTGGACAGCAGAGAGTCTCTTGGTGCAGCGTTGGGGGGGGGGGGTAGCGTTAAGGTCAGGTAGTGTGACAGATATTATTTTCTTGGTCCAATGTAAAGACTCTCTAGTTGAGCCCTGGTGCCCTGAAGGTAAAGAATGGGATCCCAATGGAAATACCTGATGGTGGACGTAGGATTCAATACCTTTTAGTGATACAACAACAACAGCAGCAACAACAACAACACCAACAACAACAACAGCAACAACAACAGCACAAACAACACCAACAACAGCAGCAGCAACAACAACAACAGCAGCAGCAACAACAACACCAACAACAACAACAACAGCAGCAACAACAACAACAACAACAACAAAACTGGAGTTTATGTATCGACTACTATGCACAGCAATATTATGAGTAGAGATCCAAATATTTATCAGGTTTAATAGTTCAGAGGAAACTCGCGTTGAAGAGGAGCAATAACGTGACCTTAGTTTGTGGGTGCGGTCAGCAGCACCCTGTTCCACAAAAGCAAAACAAACCAGCTCAATAATACATGGATATATCCTTCTGTCTCTTCTTATAACTGGTGATGCTGTAAAACCCTGTGAATGACAGTTGAAGGCAGGGCCCCCGGCTGTTAGGTTGAGCTGGGGTTATGTCTGAATTAGATGGGAGACGAGAGGGGGAAATGTCATGCCAGAGGTAAAAATGGGCATGGGGAACACTCTTAAGGGATCACTCTAAAACCCTGTAAAGACTGACACATGTTCCCAGGGACATCAAGGCAGACGACTCAGACCTCTCCTCTGTTTGAATCACTGGAGATCTCTAAACTGGGATATGGACAAACCTGGGTTCAACTACTATTTGAAATCATTCCAAATACGTTGATCTAGTCTTGCCTGGCTGACTGGATCAATAGAACAGTCCCAAGACTATACATTCCGTAGTTCCGATACTCCAGGCAGAATAGAGCAAATGCTCAAGAGTATTGAAAAGATTTCATATAGTATTTGATCCCAGGTCTGGTCATTGGAGCTCTCTGAGGTGCGATGTGGAAACTTCTCTTTCCCTCCCACTCTAGTGGTCTCTGTGTCTAGTGGCTTCTGTCGGAGCGCCTCGTCGTCCTGCGTGACGCTAAGCGCTAGTGATACGATACAGCTGGACGATCACCGGTGTCAGTAATGGTTTTCCAACTTTTCCTTAAAGACGGGAAAATTGAGGAGGGGTGAATTATTCAGGGTTGAACATATTGCGGAGGAGGGCTGTCACTAAGAGTTGTGGAAACGTCGCTCCTCTGAAGGACGCGTGGCAGAGATCCTGACAGAATAGAGGACACTCTTTGAACTCTGAAGAGAGGGATTGTGGTACGGAACGAACCTCAAGAGTGGGCGATCAAACATTAGGCCAAACACATGTTTAAGTTTCCATTCAAATGTCTGCAATGGAACGTGTGTTTGTTTGCAGTCATCTTGGCCTGGTCATGCAAAAGGAATATTTCTCCTGGTTACATTATGTATGTATACATTAAATCTACAGTATATTGTATGTATACATTAAATCTACAGTATATTGTATGTATACATTAAATCTACAGTATATTGTATGTATACATCAAATCTACAGTATATTGTATGTATAAATTAAATCTACAGTATATTGCATGTTTAAATTAAATCTACAGTATATTGTATGTATAAATAAAGGACGATCGCTTTTTGGAGAAAGAAGCGCAAAAAAATGATGTTGCTCGTGAAACTAATCAAAATATTGTTTTTATTTCAATCAAACTGTTTCACTGAGTGATGATGTCCTCACAAAAAAATTATGTTCACACGATCACAATGTTTGTTTTTGTGTTTCTCAAAAAAATGAATGTTGAAATTGACTTTACATCTATGTAAGAGGAACACATTTTCTGTCCTGTTTGTGCACCAGTAACTCTCACCAACTACGCAGAAACAAATACATTAACGCAGCATGCAGCAAATTCATTTTGTTTTTTTACTGAGTTACAGTTCATTTGAGGAAAGCAGTCAATTTGAAATAAATTCATTAAGCCCTAAATTATGGATTTCACATGACTGGGAATACAGATATGCATCTGTTGGTCACAGAGACCTTAAACAAAGTAGGGGCATGGATCAGAGAACCAGTCAGTATCTGGTGTGACCACCATTTGCCTCATGCAGCACTACTCATCTCCTTCACATAGAGTTGATCAGGCTGTTGATTGTGATATAATTAAGTTGTTGGTGCATATACACTGAGTGTACAAAACATTAGGAACACCTTCCTAATATTGCATTGCACCCCCTTTTCCCCTCAAAACAGCCTCAATTCGTCGAGGCTTGGACTCTAAACGTTGTCGAACGAGTTATTGACTTCAATGATTCCCACAGTTGTGTCCAGTTGGCTGGATGTCCTTTGGGTGGTGGACCGTTCTTGATACACACGGGAAACTGTTGCGCTTGAAAAAACTCAGCAGTGTTACAGTTCTTGACACTTACCGGTGCACCTGGCACCTACTACCACACCCCGTTCAACGGCGCTTGTTTGATCTGTCTTGCTCATTCTCTGAATGACACACATAATCCATGTCTCAATTGTTTCGAGGCTTAAAAATCCTGCTTTAACCTGTCTCCTCCCCTTCCTCTACACTGATTGAAGTGGATTTAACAAGTGACCTCAGTAAGGGATCATATCTTTCCCCAAGTGTTCCTAAATTTTTGTCCACTCAGTGTACAATCTCTAATAGTCAGTAGCAGAAAAACAGAATGTCCATGGCTTAAATCATATTATTTTTTTCCAAATGTAATTCTAAGAGAGCGGACCTTGTCTTTGTCGTCTTCCTCTATTTCTTCTAAAGCACAGAGCCCAAGTCACAGACACGGCCCCTCCTAAATGTGTTCCACAATACCAGTCAAAGCCCAAGTCACAGACACGGCCCCTCCTAAATGTGTTCCACAACACCAGTTAGAAGCCAAGTGGACAGGAACAAAAACATGAGGCGTAGTGTTTAAAAAAAAAAGAAGAAGAAAAAAAGGACATACATCATTTAAGTATTGAGTGTGGAAATAGGAAAGGCAATATAAAGATTGAACAGAGGGGAGGGGGGGTGGGGGTGGGGGTGGATTCAGGCGATTTAAATTCCAGTACCATACTAGCGGACAGTAGGACAGAGAGTCAGACAGCAGCTCATCTGTTGGAGCCGCAGGAGAATAGAAGGCCCAAGGCAGAGCCCAGGGCTAAACCAACTGCACAGAGAGAACACACACATACCTTCATCCCCCACACACACGGCCAGGCGAACAATCACACCAGACAATAGACAGTGTTTTACATATTTCTTAATTTTGGGGGTGGGTGGGGGGGGGTGGTGGTGGGTGGGTGGGGGGTGATTTCAGTCGTTCCGTTTCCTGCTTAAAGGCATGGTAATTGGATCTGGCATAATGGACATACGGAAATAGCTCTGCCGTTCATCATTAGGGGGTTTTAATTGCGCCATTTTAGAACTCGTTCCCCTCGTGAAAAATAAGTCATACACAGCCCCCCCCCTCTCCCCTATTCAGGGCTATTGTGGTGTTAAACAGTGTGTGTTGTGCTCGTCTTTCTAGGTCCATGGAAGTCCTCATAAGTCTAAACCATGGAAAGTCCTTCATCCTTAGTGCCTTCACCATCTACGCCACCACATGTGTGAGTTTTACATTGTTCAATATCTGTTCATAAAAGGGTTAAGTAATACAGTCTATATTCATCTACAACTTGTGTATAGGTAGAATAGCCATACTTTACATACTGAGCCACACGGGACCTATGTGCTATGTGCATACCTCTATCTGTCTGTTGAATGACCTCTGTCTGGTCTTATCTGTCTATTGAATGACCTCTGGCTGGTCTTATCTGTCTATTGAATGACCTCTGGCTGGTCTTATCTGTCTATTGAATGACCTCTGGCTGGTCTTATCTGTCTATTGAATGACCTCTGGCTGGTCTTATCTGTCTATTGAATGACCTCTGGCTGGTCTTATCTGTCTATTGAATGACGTATGACCTCTGACTTGTCTTATCTGTCTATTGAATGACCTCTGGCTGGTCTTATCTGTCTATTGAATGACCTCTGGCTGGTCTTATCTGTCTATTGAATGACCTCTGACTGGTCTTATCTGTCTATTGAATGACATATGACCTCTGACTGGTCTTATCTGTCTATTGAATGACCTCTGGCTGGTCTTATCTGTCTGTTGATTGACCTCTGGCTGGTCTTATCTGTCTATTGAATGACGTATGACCTCTGACTGGTCTTATCTGTCTGTTGATTGACCTCTGGCTGGTCTTATCTGTCTATTGAATGACATATGACCTCTGACTGTTCTTATCTGTCTATTGAATGACCTCTGGCTGGTCTTATCTGTCTATTGAATGACGTATGACCTCTGACTGGTCTTATCTGTCTATTGAATGACCTTTGGCTGGTCTTATCTGTCTATTGAATGACCTCTGGCTGGTCTTATCTGTCTGTTGATTGACCTCTGGCTGGTCTTATCTGTCTATTGAATGACGTATGACCTCTGACTGGTCTAACGTGTATTTTTCTCTCCCTGTGTCAGTCGGACGGCTTCGCGGTTGCCATAGTGTTCCTGTTGCTGTTGTTACTGGCAGCGTTAGCAGCAGCGTGGTGGTTCTGGCCTCTCTGCTGCACTGTGGTGAGTCTTACAATGCAGTCTATAACATAATAACGTAAAACACTGACACATTTATAACATACAGAAATGTTCCTGCCCTGGGGTTCATTTCCACATTTATAACATACATACATTTTTATTTATTTATATTTAACTAGGCAAGTCAGTTAAGAACACATTTCTTATTTTCAATGACGGCCTAGGAATTGAGGTTTAACTGCCTTGTTCAGGTGGGCAGAACGACAGATTTTTACCTTGTCAGCTCGGGGGATTCGATCTTGCAACCTTTCGGTTACTAGTCCAACCCTCTAACCACTAGGTAGTGGTTAGAGGAAGTTGTCTTTGTGTATTGTGTAAAATACTCCTCAATGTGTCCTTCCTGTGTCAGCAAGCTGCAGACTGTAAGCAACTTAAACAATCACTGTAGACACTAATGTCCCTCTTAACTACAAGACTCTGTTTCAACAGTTCATCCTATCACTGAGGATGAACTGTATAAATAAAGGTTACATGACAGCGTAAACACAGAACCTGTCTGGCTCTGGAAATGATCCGTTGTAAGGTATACCGACCCAGTCAAACCCTTAGCCAAAAGCCATCATTATAGCCATGCCCCAGCATCAGCCCTCCCTCCCCCATGGGATGATGCCAGGTAAACTCAACCATCACGGCCAAGCCAGTCATGAATGGAACATGCTCCGTGGTCTCCACGTTGTTCAAGAGCTCAGCTGAGGTGAGGTGGTTGGCGTTGGCAGGCAGCCAGCTCCACTGTTAAACTCTTCTTCACCCCACGTTTTACCTCATTACTGCCTGCAATGAGCTGCACAGCACCACAGAGGAAGAGGCTCGAACAGGAAGTAGTAACCATAGCGATAGAGATATGTGTTCTATTTAACTCTGAGATCTTTACCACATCCTGTATCTGGAAACAGTAGAGGCTGTTTGGTGTGGTGTGGCTTTCCTCTTCCAGGAAGCACTTCTCTTCTTGTTTTTTGGCGCAGATTTTTCTATTCCCCTTCTCGTGTTTCGTGTTATGATGGTTTGTTCAGTTGATATTAAATATATGTTTCAAAGCCTTTGTTCACACCAAACCTTTTTTTGTTCATCATATATCATATTTTCCTCCTTTGTGAGGAGTTTCAATATGTTTTTATGGATGCTCATGGATTCTCAGTGCTTTGTCATCAGCATATCAATCCCCCCCCTCCCGCAACCCTTTCCACATCTTCCTCTCTCCATTTAGAAAAGGCCACCTGATCATGGCTTCAGGATATACATAATGCCTACAGATGGTATGTCCTTAGACCCCCTCTGTCCCCCTCTTCTATATGGGAACCCTGACAAACGGAAATATACCGTCACCAAAACCATCACCAATACCATCACCAAACCGTCACCAATACCATCACCAATAATACCATCACCAATCACCAATAATAACATCACCAATCACCAATAATACCATCACCAATCACCAATAATAACATCACCAATCACCAATAATACCATCACCAAACCGTCACCAATACCATCACCAATAATACCATCACCAATACCATCACCAAACCATCACCAATAATACCATCACAAATCACCAATTATACCATCACCAATCACCAATACCACCACCAATAATACCATCACCAATAATAACATCACCAAATACCATCACCAATACCATCACCAATACCATCACCAATCACCGTCACCAAACCATCACCAATCACCAATACCATCATCAACACCATCACCAATACCAATCAATAACACCATAACCAACACCATTATCATCACCAATACCATCACCACCACCAAAACCATCACAATTCACCAATACCATCACCATTACCAATACCAACACCATGACCAACACCATCACCAAAACCATGACCATCACCAAAACCATCACCATCAGAATCACCAACACCTCCACTAACACCAACACCACCAGAATCACCACTACTAACACCAACACCAACACCATCAGAATCACCACCACCATCAGAATCACCAACACCAACAGTATCACCAGCAGCATCAGAATCACCACGCCAACACCATCAGACTCACCACCACTAACACCAACACCATCACCAACAGAATCACCACCACCATCAGAATCACCAACACCAACAGTATCACCAGCAGCATCAGAATCACCACCACTAACACCAACACCATCACCAACAGTATCACCAGCAGCATCAGCATCACCAACACCACCACCAACACCATCAGAATCACCACCACCACCACCATCAGAATCACCACCACCAACACCACCAGAATCACCAACACCAACACCACCAGAATCACCAACACCAACACCACCAGAATCACCAACACCAACAACACCACCAACACCATCAGAATCACCAACACCAACACTAACACCATCAGAATCACCAACACCACCACCAACACCACCAGAATCACCAACACCACCACCAACACCATCAGAATCACCAACACCAACACCACCAGGATCACCAACACCACCACCAACACCACCAGGATCACCAACACCACCACCAACACCATCAGAATCACCAAAACCATCAGTATCACCATCACCAACACCAACACCATCAGAATCACCAACACCATCACTAACACCAACACCATCAGAATCACCAACACCATCACTAACACCAACACCACCAGAAACACCAACACCACCACCAACACCATCAGAATCACCAACACCATCAGTATCACCACCACCAACACCACCACCAACACCATCAGAATCACCAACACCATCAGTATCACCACCACCAACACCATCAGAATCACCAACACCATCAGTATCACCACCACCACCACCACCAACAGTATCACCAGCAGCAGCCTCCAAATAATAAATAAAACTGCCAATAATAATGTGATAATTATATGCGTCACCTGTCTTCGTCCAGGATGAGATGGAAGCATATTCTGGAAAACCAACAAAGACATTGCAATGTAAAGCCCCTGCAGCATGTCTGGCTGGGGATGTGTTTGTCTTGGTGTTGGAGCTGCTGCTGCTCTCCATCAGGGACCTGGGGAGAGGAGGAGAGAGGAGGAGGGGGAGAGGAGGAGGGAGTGAGGAGGAGGAGGGGGAGAGGGAGAGGGAGAGGGAGAGGAGGAGGAGGGGGAGCGGAGGATGGGGAGAGGGAGAGGAGGAGGGAGTGAGGAGGAGGAGGGGGAGAGGGAGAGGGAGAGGAGGAGGAAGGGGAGGGGGATAGGGAGAGGAGGAGGAGAGGAGGAGAGAGAGGAGGAGGGGGAGAGGAGGAGAGTGAGGAGGAGGGGGAGAGGGAGAGGAGGAGGGGGAGAGGAGGAGAGGGAGAGAGAGGAGAGGAAGAGGAGGAGGGGGAGAGGGAGAGGGTAGGAGAGGAGGAAGGGGTAGAGGAGAGGAGTGGGAAGAGGGGGAGAGGGAGAGGAGGAAGGGGTAGAGGAGGAGAAGGAGAGGAGGATAGGGGTAGAGGAGGAGAAGGGGAGGGGAGAGGAGGAGCGGGGTAGAGGAGGGGGAAGAGGAAGAGGAGTAGAGGAAGAGTAGAAGAGGAGGAGGGATAGGGGAGGAGAGGGTGAAAGGAGGAGAGGGCATTTGTGGGGGTTGTTAATATTTCAACCCCCAGTCTGTCAGGTTTCAGAGTTACAGCAGGATGAGGCGGTGAGGACAGGTTGGGATGAGGACAGGTTGGGATGAGGACAGGATCACACACGCACACACACCATCTCCTTCCCACATGGAACCTTGCCGGGCACGAGGTCATGCAAACTGTGGTGCTGGTGGTGAATTAAGCCTTTATTTATGTTTATAGGAAATAAGCACACAGAACTACACTCCTCCTTCCTACCCAGATATGAACTACACCCCTCCCCCCTACCCAGATATGAACTACACCCCTCCCCCTACCCAGATATGAACTACACCCCTCCCCCCTACCCAGATATGAACTACACCCCTCCCCCCTACCCAGATATGAACTACACCCATATCTCCTACCCAGATATGAACTACACCCATATCTCCTACCCTGATTGAGCTTACACTCCTCCCTCCTACCCTGATTGAGCTACACTCCTCTCTGCTACCCTGATTGAGCTACACTCCTCCTTCCTACCCTGATTGAGCTACATCCCTCCCTCTTATCCTGATTGAACTACACCCCCCTCCTACCCTGATTGAACTACACCTCTCCCCTCTACCCTGATTGAACTACACCCCCCTCCTACCCTGATTGAACTACACCTCTCTCTCCTACCCTGATTGAACTACACCCCTCCCTCCTACCCTGATATGAACTACACCCCTCTCTCCTACCCTGATATGAACTACCCCCCACCCTGATATGAACTACCCCCTCCCCCCTCCCCTGATATGAACTACCCCCTCCCCTGATATGAACTACCCCCTGATATGAACTACCCCCTCCCCTGATATGAACTACCCCCCCCTGATATGTACTACCTCCCTTCCCTGATATAAACTACCCCCTCCCCTGATATGAACTACCCCCTCCCCTGATATGAACTACCCCCTCCCCTGATATGAACTACCCCCTCCCCCTGATATGAACTACCCACCTCCCCTGATATGAACTACCCCCTCCCCTGATATGAACTACCCCCTCCCCTGATATGAACTACCCCCCCTCCCCATATATGAACTACCCCCTCCCCTGATATGAACTACCCCCTCCCCTGATATGAACTACCCCCCCTGATATGAACTACCCCCTCCCCTGATATGAACTACCCCCTCCCCCCTAATATGAACTACCCCCCCCCTGATATGAACTACCCCCTCCCCTGATATGAACTACCCCCTCCCCTGATATGAACTACCCCCTCCCCTGATATGAACTACCCCCTCCCCTGATATGAACTACCCCCTCCCCTGATATGAACTACCCCCCTCCCCTGATATGAACTACCCCCTCCCCCCCTCCCCTGATATGAACTACCCCCTCCCCTGATATGAACTACCCCCTCCCCTGATATGAACTACCCCCTCCCCTGATATGAACTACCCCCCTGATATGAACTACCCCCTCCCCTGATATGAACTACCCCCTCCCCTGATATGAACTACCCCCTCCCCTGATATGAACTACCCCCTCCCCTGATATGAACTACCCCCTCCCCTGATATGAACTACCCCCTCCCCTGATATGAACTACCCCCTCCCCTGATATGAACTACCCCCCTGATATGAACTACCCACCTCCCCTGATATGAACTACCCCCTCCCCTGATATGAACTACCCCCTCCCCTGATATGAACTATCCCCCTCCCCCTCCCCTGATATGAACTACCCCCTCCCCTGATATGAACTACCCCCTCCCCTGATATGAACTACCCCCTCCCCTGATATGAACTAGTTCATATCAGGGGAGGGGGTAGTTCATATCAGGGAGGGGGTAGTTCATATCAGGGGAGGGGGTAGTTCATATCAGGGGAGGGGGGTAGTTCATATCAGGGGGTAGTTCATATCAGGGGAGGGGGTAGTTCATATCAGGGGAGGGGGTAGTTCATATCAGGGGAGGGGGTAGTTCATATCAGGGAGGGGGAGGGGGTAGTTCATATCAGGGGAGGGGGTAGTTCATATCAGGGGAGGGGGGTTCATATCAGGGGAGGGGGTAGTTCATATCAGGGGAGGGGGTAGTTCATATCAGGGGAGGGGGTAGTTCATATCAGGGGAGGGGGTAGTTCATATCAGGGGGGGGTAGTTCATATTAGGGGGAGGGGGTAGTTCATATCAGGGGGGGGGTAGTTCATATCAGGGGGGTAGTTCATATCAGGGGAGGAGGGAACTACCCACCTCCCCTGATATGAACTACCCCCTCCCCCCTGATATGAACTACCCCCCTGATATGAACTATCCCCCTGATGTAAACTACCCCCTCCCCCCTCCCCTGATATTTACTACACCCCTCCCCTGATATGAACTACCCCCCTCCCCATATATGAACTACCCCCTCCCCTGATATTAACTACCCCCTCCCCTAATGTGAACGACCCCCTCCCCTGATGTGAACGACCCCCTCCCCTGATATGAACTACCCACCTCCCCTGATATGAACTACCCACCTCCCCTGATATGAACTACCCCCCCCCCCTGATATGAACTACCCCCTCCCCTGATATGAACTACCCCCCTGATATGAACTACCCCCTCCCCTGATATGAACTACCCCCTCCCCTGATATGAACTACCCCCTCCCCTGATATGAACTACGCCCCTCCCCTGATATGAACTACCCCCCTGATATGAACTACCCCCCTCCCCTGATATGAACTACCCCCTCCCCTGATATGAACTACCCCCTCCCCTGATATGAACTACGCCCCTCCCCTGATATGAACTACCCCCCTGATATGAACCACCCCCTCCCCTGATATGAACTACCCCCTCCCCTGATATGAACTACCCCCTCCCCCCTGATATGAACTATCCCCCTCCCCCCTGATAATATTTCAACCCCCAGTCTGTCAGGTTTCAGAGTTACAGCAGGATGAGGCGGTGAGGACAGGTTGGGATGAGGACAGGTTGGGATGAGGACAGGATCACACACGCACACACACCATCTCCTTCCCACATGGAACCTTGCCGGGCACGAGGTCATGCAAACTGTGGTGCTGGTGGTGAATTAAGCCTTTATTTATGTTTATAGGAAATAAGCACACAGAACTACACTCCTCCTTCCTACCCAGATATGAACTACACCCCTCCCCCCTACCCAGATATGAACTACACCCCTCCCCTACCCAGATATGAACTACACCCCTCCCCCTACCCAGATATGAACTACACCCCTCCCCCCTACCCAGATATGAACTACACCCATATCTCCTACCCAGATATGAACTACACCCATATCTCCTACCCTGATTGAGCTTACACTCCTCTCTGCTACCCTGATTGAGCTACACTCCTCCTTCCTACCCTGATTGAGCTACATCCCTCCCTCTTATCCTGATTGAACTACACCCCCCTCCTACCCTGATTGAACTACACCTCTCCCCTCTACCCTGATTGAACTACACCCCCCTCCTACCCTGATTGAACTACACCTCTCTCTCCTACCCTGATTGAACTACACCCCTCCCCTCCTACCCTGATATGAACTACACCCCTCTCTCCTACCCTGATATGAACTACCCCCCCACCCTGATATGAACTACCCCCCTCCCCCCTCCCCTGATATGAACTACCCCCCTCCCCTGATATGAACTACCCCCCTCCCCTGATATGAACTACCCCCCTCCCCTGATATGAACTACCCCCCTTCCCCCCTGATATGAACTATCCCCCTCCCCCCTGATATGAACTATCCCCCCTCCCCTGTTTCAGTTGTTTTAATCAGTTTTTCGGTCAGTGATGTGTGTGTGTGTTGTGGTGGGCTTAAAGACACGGAGCACAATATATCTTTCTGTCTTCTATTACATTGACGACGAGTGAGAGAACATGCCGATGCTGTCACTCAGGAACAGAGGTCTACTGGACAAGAGGGTTGAGTAGTTTCTCTCCTGTTACGCCCTCGACCTGTCTCTCACCTCTTGTTATTACGCGGTATTCAATAATTCCTGTCAGATCGTGCTAAACTTGAATGTGTACAGTAGATCCTAAATGGAATCACATGATGTGTAATCACTGGCTATGTGAACATCCCTTAAAATCATTACCTTCAGCATTTCTCTCAAACAGGTTTAATTTGTCCGTAATGAAGTGCATCATTTATAATTTGCAAATATGCTACCTGCTACTGGATATGCCAGGATAAACTGATGAAACAGCTTGACAGCATGGAGGGTTTAAACAGCTTGACTCAACATGGAGGGTTTAAACAGCTTGACTCAACACGGAGGGTTCCAACAGCTTGACTCAACATGGACGGTTCCAACAGCTTGACTCAACATGGAGGGTTTAAACAGCTTGACTCAACACGGAGGGTTCCAACAGCTTGACTCAACATGGAGGGTTTAAAGAGCTTGACTCAACATAGAGGGTTTAAACAGCTTAACTCAGCATGGAGGGTTTAAACAGCTTGACTCAACACGGAGGGTTCCAACAGCTTGACTCAACATGGAGGGTTTAAACAGCTTGACTCAACATAGAGGGTTTAAACAGCTTAACTCAGCATGGAGGGTTTAAATAGCTTGACTCAACATAGAGGGTTTAAACAGCTTGACTCAACATAGAGGGTTTAAACAGCTTGACTCAACATAGAGGGTTTAAACAGCTTAACTCAGCATGGAGGGTTTAAATAGCTTGACTCAACATAGAGGGTTTAAACAGCTTGACTCAACATAGAGGGTTTAAACAGCTTGACTCAACATAGAGGGTTTAAACAGCTTGACTCAGCATGGAGGGTTTAAACAGCTTGACTCAACATAGAGGGTTTAAACAGCTTGACTCAACATAGAGGGTTTAAACAGCTTGACTCAACATAGAGGGTTTAAACAGCTTGACTCAACATAGAGGGTTTAAACAGCTTGACTCAACATAGAGGGTTTAAACAGCTTGACTCAACACGGAGGGTTCCAACAGCTTGACTCAACATGGAGGGTTTAAACAGCTTGACTCAGCATGGAGGGTTTAAAATGGGGGGTAAAATTAATGAGATTAACATGAGCAATTCCAATTGGACAATTAACAGAGAGGGCTATATGGTTATGATGCCCTGAGTGGCTGTGATTGGTCAAGGGAACCTGGTGTTTGTGTTGCAGCTTTGGGCCTGATCAGGCTAAATGTCAGACGGTTAAGTATTTAGTATCTATTAGGATCACACACACACACACACACACACACACACACACACACACACACACACACACACACACACACACACACACACACACACACACACACACACACACACACACACACACACACACAGTCACACACGCACACAGACACACACGGTCTCACACACACACACACACACACATGGTCTCTCTCACACACACACACACACACACACACACACACACACACACACACACACACACACACACACACGGTCTCACACACACACACACACACACACAAACACACACAGTCTCACACACACACACACACACACACACACACACACACACACACACACACACACACACACACACACACACACACACACACACACACACACACACACACAGTCTCACACACACACACACACACACACACACGGTCACACACACACACGGTCTCACACACACACACACACACACACACGGTCACACACACACACACACGGTCACACACACACACACACACACACACACACACACACACACACACACACACACACACACACACACACACACACCAGATGTTTGAGTAACCAGAGACATAGCTAGTTTATGAATGACTGTGCGAGCACCGCATCCTTCCGCAGCGCTTGCTGTGAGCCTCCCCTCCCTGGTCACATCTGTTTGTCTGGTAGTTAGAGAACTACCAGACACGTCCTGTAACAGCAGATACACTCTCATTTGTATAATGCTTTTATTTATCCCACAATATGTCCTGGAAAATCTGCTGCATAATTACTTAATAAAAGGAGCTAATCCGAGAACGTACGGTCTGCCTAAAATGCCGTTAATCATTGTACAGTGTAGAGTAGAGCTGACAGACAGACAGACAGGAAGATAGACCGACTCACGGACATGACTGGATTTGAGTCAAAGAGCATTTAATGAACCCTAATTGATTATTTTGTCATTAATATAATGACAACAGTACATTAGCTGCATTAACAGGAGAGGTGTGGTATAACTGTACCGGAGTAGTCATGTCACAACCACTGTCACAGACAGGACAGGCCTGCTAGTCAGTCAGTAGTCACAACCACTGTCACAGACAGGACAGGCCTGCTAGTCAGTCAGTAGTCACAACTACTGTCACAGACAGGACAGGCCTGCTAGTCAGTCAGTGGTCACAACCACTGTCACAGACAGGACAGGCCTGCTAGTCAGTCAGTAGTCACAACCACTGTCACAGACAGGACAGGCCTGCTAGTCAGTCAGTAGTCACAACTACTGTTACAGACAGGACAGGACAGGCCTGCTAGTCAGTCAGTAGTCACAACTACTGTCACAGACAGGACAGGCCTGCTAGTCAGTCAGTAGTCACAATCACTGTCACAGACAGGACAGGCCTGCTAGTCAGTCAGTAGTCACAACTACTGTCATAGACAGGACAGGCCTGCTAGTCAGTCAGTAGTCACAACCACTGTCTTCCTGTCAGTGTTGTCTGGATCCGAGCCCAATCTTCTCCTCTCCTCTCCTCTCCTCTCCTCTACTCTACTCTCCTCTCCTCTCCTCTCCTCTCCTCTCCTCTCCTCTCCTCTCCTCTCCTCTCCTCTCCTCTCCTCTCCTCTCCTCTCCTCTCCTCTCCTCTCCTCTCCTCTACTCTACTCTACTCTACTCTACTCTACTCTACTCTGCTCTCTTTTCCCCTCTGCTCTGTTCTCCTCTCTCCTCTCCTCTCTCTTCCCCTCTCCTATCCTCTCCTCTCTCTTCCCATCTCCTCTCCTCTCGTCTCCTCTCCTCTCTTCCCCTCTCCTCTCCTCTCCTCTCTTCCCCTCTCCTCTCCTCTCTTCCCCTCTCCTCTCATCTCCTCTTATTTCCTCTCCTATCCTCTCCTCTCCTCATCTCCTCTCCTCTTCTCTCCTCACCTCTCCTCTCACTTTGTCCTCTACTCTCCTTTCCTCTTCTCTCCTCCCTCTTCTTCCTCTATTCTTCTTTCCTCTTCTCTCCTCTCCTCTCCTCTCCTCTCCTCTCCTCTCCTCTCCTCTCATCTCCTCTCCTCTCCTCTCCTCTCCTCTCCTCTCCTCTCCTCTCCTCTCCTCTCCTCTCCTCTCCTCTCCTCTCCTCTCCTCTCCTCTCATCTCCTCTACTCTACTCTACTCTACTCTACTCTACTCTACTCTACTCTCTCTTCCCCTCTGCTCTGCTCTCATCTCCTCTCCTCTCTCCTCTGCTCTCTCTTCCCATCTCCTCTCATATCCTCTCCTCTCCTCTCCTCTCCTCTCTTCTCTTCTCTTCTCTTCTCTTCTCTCCTCACCTCTCCCCTCACTCTGTTCTCTACTCTCATTTCCTCTCCACACCTCTCCTCTTCTCTCCTCTCCTCTCACTTTGTCCTCTACTCTCATTTCCTCTTCTTCCTATCTTCTTCTTTCCCATCTTCTTCCTCTCATCTTCTTTACCATGATCCTCACCTCCTCTCCACTCCTCTCCTCTCCTCTCCTGTCCTCTCCTCTCCTGTCCTCTCTCCTCTCCTCTCTTCCCCTCCCCTCTCCTCTCCTTTCCTCTTCTCTCCTCCCTCTTCTTCCTATATTCTTCTTTCCTCTCCTCCCATCTCCTCTCCTCTGCTCTACTCTACTCTACTCTCTCTTCCCCTCTGCTCTGCTCTCCTCTCCTCTCTCTTCCCATCTCCTCTCTCCTCTCCTCTCTCTTCCCATCTCCTCTCCTCTCTCTTCCCATCTCCTCTCATATCCTCTTCCCCTCTCTTCCCCTCTCTTCCCCTCTCTTCCCCTCTCCTCTCCTCTCCTCTCAATTCAATTCAATTCAATTCAAGGGGCTTTATTGGCATGGGAAACATGTGTTAACATTGCCAAAGCAAGTAAGGTAAACAATAAAAATTAACAGTAGACATCACACATACAGAAGTTTCAAAACAATAAAGACATTGAAAATGTCATATTATATATATATATACAGTGTTTTTACAAGGTACGAATTTGAAAGGACACAAGATAAAATAAATAAGCATAGATATGGGTTGTATTTACAATGGTGCTTGTTCCTCACTGGTTGCCCTTTTCTCGTGGCAACAGGTCACAAATCTTGCTGCTCTGATGGCACACTGTGGAATTTCACCCAGTAGATATGGGAGTTTTTCAAAATTGGATTTGTTTTCGAATTCTTTGTGGATCTGTGTAATCTGAGGGAAATATGTCTCTCTAATATGGTCATACATTGGGCAGGAGGTTAGGAAGTGCAGCTCAGTTTCCACCTCATTTTGTGGGCAGTGAGCACATAGCCTGTCTTCTCTTGAGAGCCATGTCTGCCTACGGCGGCCTTTCTCAATAGCAAGGCTATGCTCGCTGAGTCTGTACATAGTCAAAGCTTTCCTTAATTTTGGGTCAGTCACAGTGGTCAGGTATTCTGCCGCTGTGTACTCTCTGTGTAGGGCCAAATAGCATTCTAGTTTGCTCTGTTTTTTTGTTAATTCTTTCCAATGTGTCAAGTAATTATCTTTTTGTTTTCTCATGATTTGGTTGGGTCTAATTGTGCTGCTGTCATGGGGCTCTGTAGGGTGTGTTTGTGTTTGTGAACAGAGCCCCAGGACCAGCTTGCTTAGGGGACTCTTCTCCAGGTTAATCTCTCTGTAGGTGATGGCTTTGTTGTGGAAGGTTTGGGAATCGCTTCCTTTTAGGTGGTTATAGAATTTAACAGCTCTTTTCTGGATTTTGATAATTAGTGGGTATCGGCCTAATTCTGCTCTGCATGCACTATTTGGTGTTCTACGTTGTACACGGAGGATATTTTTGCAGAATTCTGCGTGCAGAGTCTCAATTTGGTGTTTGTCCCATTTTGTAAAGTCTTGGTTGGTGAGCGGACCCCAGACCTCACAACCATAAAGGGCAATGGGCTCTATGACTGATTCAAGTATTTTTAGCCAAATCCTAATTGGTATGTTGAAATTTATGTTCCTTTTGATGGCATAGAATGCCCTTCTTGCCTTGTCTCTCAGATCGTTCACAGCTTTGTGGAAGTTACCTGTGGCGCTGATGTTTAGGCCAAGGTATGTATAGTTTTTTGTGTGCTCTAGGGCAACAGTGTCTAGATGGAATTTGTATTTGTGGTCCTGGTGACTGGACCTTTTTTGGAACACCATTATTTTGGTCTTACTGAGATTTACTGTCAGGGCCCAGGTCTGACAGAATCTGTGCATAAGATCTAGGTGCTGCTGTAGGCCCTCCTTGGTTGGTGACAGAAGCACCAGATCATCAGCAAACAGCAGACATTTGACTTCAGATTCTAGTAGGGTGAGGCCGGGTGCTGCAGACTTTTCTAGTGCCCGTGCCAGTTCGTTGATATATATGTTGAAGAGGGTGGGGCTTAAGCTGCATCCCTGTCTAACCCCACGACCCTGTGTGAAGTAATTTGTGTGTTTTTTGCCAATTTTAACCGCACACTTGTTGTTTGTGTACATGGATTTTATGATGTCGTATGTTTTACCCCCAACACCACTTTCCATCAGTTTGTATAGCAGACCCTCATGCCAAATTGAGTCGAAGGCTTTTTTGAAATCAACAAAGCATGAGAAGACTTTGCCTTTGTTTTGGTTTGTTTGGTTGTCAATTAGGGTGTGCAGGGTGAATACATGGTCTGTTGTACGGTAATTTGGTAAAAAGCCAATTTGACATTTGCTCAGTACATTGTTTTCATTGAGGAAGTGCACGAGTCTGCTGTTAATGATAATGCAGAGGATTTTCCCAAGGTTACTGTTGACGCATATTCCACGGTAGTTATTGGGGTCAAATTTGTCTCCATTTTTGTGGATTGGGGTGATCAGTCCTTGGTTCCAAATATTGGGGAAGATGCCAGAGCTAAGGATGATGTTAAAGAGTTTTAGTATAGCCAATTGGAATTTGTTGTCTGTATATTTGATCATTTCATTGAGGATACCATCAACACCACAGGCCTTTTTGGGTTGGAGGGTTTTTATTTTGTCCTGTAACTCATTCAATGTAATTGGAGAATCCAGTGGGTTCTGGTAGTCTTTAATAGTTGATTCTAAGATCTGTATTTGATCATGTATATGTTTTTGCTCTTTATTCTTTGTTATAGAGCCAAAAAGATTGGAGAAGTGGTTTACCCATACATCTCCATTTTGGATAGATAATTCTTCGTGTTGTTGTTTGTTTAGTGTTTTCCAATTTTCCCAGAAGTGGTTAGAGTCTATGGATTCTTCAATTACATTGAGCTGATTTCTGACATGCTGTTCCTTCTTTTTCCGTAGTGTATTTCTGTATTGTTTTAGTGATTCACCATAGTGAAGGCGTAGACTCAGGTTTTCCGGGTCTCTATGTTTTTGGTTGGACAGGTTTCTCAATTTCTTTCTTAGATTTTTGCATTCTTCATCAAACCATTTGTCATTGTTGTTAATTTTCTTCGGTTTTCTATTTGAGATTTTTAGATTTGATAGGGAAGCTGAGAGGTCAAATATACTGTTAAGATTTTCTACTGCCAAGTTTACACCTTCACTATTACAGTGGAACGTTTTACCCAGGAAATTGTCTAAAAGGGATTGAATTTGTTGTTGCCTAATTGTTTTTTGGTAGGTTTCCAAACTGCATTCCTTCCATCTATAGCATTTCTCAATGTTACTCAGTTCCTTTGGCTTTGATGCCTCATGATTGAGTATTGCTCTGTTTAGGTAGACTGTGATTTTGCTGTGGTCTGATAGGGGTGTCAGTGGGCTGACTGTGAACGCTCTGAGAGACTCTGGGTTGAGGTCAGTGATAAAGTAGTCTACAGTACTACTGCCAAGAGATGAGCTATAGGTGTACCTACCATAGGAGTCCCCTCGAAGCCTACCATTGACTATGTACATACCCAGCGTGCGACAGAGCTGCAGGAGTTGTGACCCGTTTTTGTTGGTTATGTTGTCATAGTTGTGCCTAGGGGGGCATACGGGGGAGGGAATGCTGTCACCTCCAGGCAGGTGTTTGTCCCCCTGTGTGCTGAGGGTGTCAGGTTCTTGTCCGGTTCTGGCATTTAGGTCGCCACAGACTAGTACATGTCCCTGGGCCTGGAAGTGATTGATTTCCCCCTCCAGGATGGAGAAGCTGTCTTCATTAAAATATGGGGATTCTAGTGGGGGGATATCTCTCTTCTCTTCTCTTCTCTTCTCTTCTCTTCTCTTCTCCTCTCCTCTCCTCACCTCTCCCCTCACTCTGTCCTCTACTCTCATTTCCTCTCATTTCCTATCCTCTCCTCTCCACTCCACACCTCTCCTCTCACTTTGTCCCCTACTCTCATTTCCTCTCCTCTCCTGTCTTCTCCACACCTCTCCTCTCACTTTGTCCTCTACTCTCATTTCCTCTCCTCTCCTCTCCTCTCCTCTCACTTTGTCCTCTACTCTCATTTCCTCTTCCTCTCTTCTTCTTTACCCCGTTCCTCCTCTCCTCTCCTCCTCTCCTCTCCTCTCATTTCCTCTCTTCTCATCTCCTCTCATATCCTCTCCTCTCTCTTCCCCTCTCCTCTCCTCTCCTCTCCTCTCCTCTCCTCTCCTCTCCTCTCCTCTCCTCTCCTCTCCTCTCCTCTCCTCTCCTCTCCTCTCTTCTCTTCTCTTCTCTTCTCCTCACCTCTCCCCTCACTCTGTCCTCTACTCTCATTTCCTCTCCTCTCCTCTCACTTTGTCCTCTACTCTCATTTCCTCTTCTTCCTCTCTTCTTCTTTCCCCTCTTCTTCCTCTCTTCTTCTTTACCCTGCTCCTCCTCTCCTCTCCTCTCCTCTCCTCTCCCCTCCTCTCCTCTCCTCTCCTCTCCCCTCCTCTTCTCATTTCTCTTTCCTCACTTCTCTGTCCTCTTTCTCTACCCCTCTCCTCTCTCCTCTTCTATCCTCTCCTATCCTCTCCCTTCCTTCTTCCTCTCCTCTCTTTTCCTTCCACTCCTCCTCTCCTCCCCTCTCCTCTCCTCTCCTCTCACTTTGTCCTCTACTCTCCTTTCCTCTTCTCTCCTCCCTCTTCTTCCTCTATTCTTCTCTCCTCTCCTCTCCTCTCCTCTCCTCTCCTCTCCTCTCCTCTCCTCTCCTCTCCTCTCCTCTCCTCTCCTCTCCTCTCCTCTCCTCTCCGCTCCTCTCCTCTCCTCTCCTCTCCACTCCTCTCTATTCCCATCTCCTCTCCTCTCTCCTCTCCTCTCTCTTCCCATCTCCTCTCATATCCTCTTCCCCTCTCTTCCCCTCTCTTCCACTCTCTGCTCTCCTCTTCTCTTCTCTTCTCTTCTCTTCTCTTCTCTTCTCTTCTCTTCTCTTCTCCTCTCCTCTCCTCTCCTCTCCTCTCCTCACCTCTCCCCTCACTCTCTCCTCTACTCTCATTTCCTCTCCTCTCCTCTCCACTCCACACCTCTCCTCTCACTTTGTCCTCTACTCTCATTTCCTCTCCTCTCCTGTCTTCTCCACACCTCTCCTCTCACTTTGTCCTCTACTCTCATTTCCTCTCCTCTCCTCTCCTCTCCTCTCACTTTGTCCTCTACTCTCATTTCCTCTTCCTCTCTTCTTCTTTACCCTGTTCCTCCTCTCCTCTCCTCCTCTCCTCTCATTTCCTCTCCTATCCTCTCCTCATCTCCTCTCCTCTCCTCACCTCTCCTCTCACTTTGTCCTCTACTCTCCTTTCCTCTTCTCTCCTCCCTCTTCTTCCTCTATTCTCCTCTCCTCTCCTCTCCTCTCCTCTCCTCTCCTCTCCTCTCCTCTCCTCTCCTCTCCTCTCCTCTCCTCTCCTCTCCTCTCCTCTCCTCTCCTCTGCTCTACTCTGCTCTACTCTACTCTACTCTCTCTTCCTCTCTGCTCTGCTCTCCTCTCCTCTCCACTCCTCTCTATTCCCATCTCCTCTCCTCTCTCCTCTCCTCTCTCTTCCCATCTCCTCTCATATCCTCTTCCCCTCTCTTCCCCTCTCTTCCCCTCTCTTCCCCTCTCTTCCCCTCTCTTCCCCTCTCTTCCCATCTCTTCCCCTCTCTGCTCTCCTCTCCTCTCCACTCCTCTCCACTCCTCTCCTCTTCTCTTCTCTTCTCTTCTCCTCTCCTCACCTCTCCCCTCACTCTCTCCTCTACTCTCATTTCCTCTCCTCTCCTCTCCTCACCTCTCCTCTTACTTTGTCCTCTACTCTCATTTCCTCTCCTCTCCTCTCACTTTGTCCTCTACTCTCATTTCCTCTTCCTCTCTTCTTCTTTCCCCTCTTCTTCCTCTCGTCTTCTTTACCCTGATCCTCCTCTCCTCTCCTCTCATCTCCTCTCCTCTCCACTCCTCTCCTGTCCCCTCCTCTCCTCTCCCTTCCTCTTCTCATTTCTCTTTCCTCACTTCTCTGTCCTCTTTCTCCTCCCCTCTCCTCTCTCTTTCCTCTCCTCTCCTATCCTCTCCTCTCTCTTCCTTCTTCCTCTCCTCTATTTTCCTTTCCTCTCCTCTCCTCTCCTCTCGTCTCTTTCCTCTCCTCTCCTCTCCTCTCCTCTCCTCTCCTCTCCTCTCTTCTCTTCTCTTCTCTTCTCTCCTCTCCTCTCTCTTCCTTCTTCCTCTCCTCTCTTTTCCTTTCCTCTCCTCTCCTCTCGTCTCGTCTCTTTCCTTTCCTTACCTCTCCTCTCTTCCCTCCTCTCCTCATTGGTCCTCTCCATTTTGCTCCTCTCTTTTCCTTTCCTCTCTTCTTTGTCTCTCTCATCTCCAACCTCTCCTCTCTCTTCCTACCTCTTCTCCTCTCCTCTCTTCTCCTATACTCTCCTCTCACTCTCCTCTCCTTCTATTCTCTCCTATGCTCTTCTCCTTTTTTCTCCCCTCTTCTCTCTCCTCTCCTCTCCTCTCACTCTCCTCTCCTTCTATTCTCTCCTATGCTCTTCTCCTTTTTTCTCCCCTCTTCTCTCTCCTCTCCTCTCCTCTCACTCTCCTCTCCTTCTATTCTCTCCTATGCTCTTCTCCTTTCTTTCCCCTCTCTTTCCCCTCTCTTCATCCTCTTCCCTTCCTCTCTTCTCCTCACCTCTCTTTCTTCTCTTATCTTATTTGGTCTCCTCTCCTCTTTTCACTCTCCTCTCTGCATCTCATTGATGTTAATTACCTCTTTAGGACTTTCTTATTGGGGGATTGCTGCTTGGGAGCACTGAACCCTGTCCAATTAATTACCAGGGCTGCTTCCCAAATGGCACTCTATTACCTATATAGTGCACTGCTATTGACCGAGGACCCATAGGGATCATAAAGCTCTGTTCAACAGTAGTGCACTATGTTGGGAATAGGGTGTCATAGGGCTCTGGTCTAAAGTAGTGCACTATATAAGGAATAGGGTGCCATTTGGATCCTGGTCTAAAGTAGTGCACTATATAAGGAATAGGGTGCCATTTGGATCCTGGTCTAAAGTAGTGCGCTATGTAGGGAATAGGGTGCCATTTGGATCCTGGTCTAAAGTAGTGTGCTATGTAGGGAATAGGGTGCCATTTGGATCCTGGTCTAAAGTAGTGCACTATGTAGGGAGTAGGGTGCCATTTGGATCCTGGTCTAAAGTAGTGCTCTATGTAGGGAATAGGGTGCCATTTGGATCCTGGTCTAAAGTAGTGCACTATGTAGGGAGTAGGGTGCCATTTGGATCCTGGTCTAAAGAAGTGCACTATGTAGGGAGTAGGGTGCCATTTGGATCCTGGTCTAAAGTAGTGCACTATGTAGGGAGTAGGGTGCCATTTGGATCCTGGTCTAAAGTAGTGCACGATGTAGGGAGTAGGGTGCCATTTGGGATGCATCCGGGATAAACAGGAAGCTGCGCTCACCCCAAAGACTCTCCCCTGTCAACTAGTTGATTTGTCTCTTTATTGAATTGTTTTGCACCAGGGGCCCTGTGTTGGCTCTCAGGGAGGACCTCGTTGTCAGTAGTCGGCAGAGTGATAGGCTGGCTGTTGACGAAAGTAAAGGACCTTGTTGTCAGTAGTTGTAATGAACACGAGGGGAGACAGAGAGCTGGTTTCAAGTGTCTGAACAGGTGATCAGAATTCAGGTGATTGGGATCTTGGGAGCGAGCTGCGTTCAGGGGATCTAGGTGTTTGAGAGTGTGAGCCGGAAGCAGACGTTACAGTAGTCGGCAGAGTGATTATTTTGTACTAGGGGCCCTGTGTTGGCTCTCAGGGAGGACCTTGTTACAGTAGTCGGCAGAGTGATTATTTTGTACCAGGGGCCCTGTGTTGGCTCTCAGGAAGGACCTTGTTGTCAGTAGTCGGCAGAGTGATAGACTGGCTGTTGACGAAAGTAAACTATGAAACTATAAATGCAAACTATAAATGTTGTGCGACAGACACTGAAAGAAAAGACAGGCAAACACACATATACACACCCACCCACACACACACACACACACACACACACACACACACACACACACACACACACACACACACACACACACACACACACACACACACACACACACACACACACACACACACACACACACACACACACACACGCACAGCACAAGCATATTGCTGACAGAGACACTGTCACCTGCTATGCGTCACTTGGTTCAGGCCTGTCTATGTCTGTCATCACCTGACGTGTGTGTGTTTGTGTGTCTATGTGTGTGTGTCTATCTGTGTGTGTATGTCTATCTGTGTGTGTGTGTGTGTGTGTGTATCTGTGTGTGTGTGTGTGGGTGCGCTTGTGTGTATCTATCTCTGTGTGTGTGTGTGTCTATCTGTCTGTGTGTATCTATCGGTCTGTGTGTATCTATCTGTGTGTGTCTGTGTGTATCTATCTGTGTGTGTGTGTGTGTGTGTCCTGCCCTGACAGCTTACTGTTTGTGTTTCAGGTCATTAAACCTCCTCCTCCTCCTCCTGCTCCCTCAAGGCCTCCGCCACCCGTGAGTACAACACACACACACACACACACACACACACACACACACACACACACACACACACACACACACAGACATTACAATGCGGCAGATCACTGAACAGGTCCTCAGACGGAGACACTGGGAGAATGTCTCAGTGTTTACCCTGAAAACAGTCTTTCATCCACGTGACCCTGTAGTAATACACGTGACCCTGTAGTAATACACCTGACCCTGTAGTAATACACGTGACCCTGTAGTAATACACGTGACCCTGTAGTAATACACGTGACCCTGTAGTAATACACGTGACCCTGTAGTAATACACGTGACCCTGTAGTAATACACGTGACCCTGTAGTAATACACGTGACCCTGTAGTAATACACGTAACCCTGTAGTAATACACGTGACCCTGTAGTAATACACGTGACCCTGTAGTAATACACGTGACCCTGTAGTAATACACGTAACCCTGTAGTAATACACGTAACCCTGTAGTAATACACGTGACCCTGTAGTAATACACGTGACCCTGTAGTAATACACGTGACCCTGTAGTAATACACGTAACCCTGTAGTAATACACGTAACCCTGTAGTAATACACGTGACCCTGTAGTAATACACGTGACCCTGTAGTAATACACGTGACCCTGTAGTAATACACGTGACCCTGTAGTAATACACGTGACCCTGTAGTAATACACGTGACCCTGTAGTAATACACGTGACCCTGTAGTAATACACGTGACCCTGTAGTAATACACGTGACCCTGTAGTAATACACGTGACCCTGTAGTAATACACGTGACCCTGTAGTAATACACGTGACCCTGTAGTAATACACGTGACCCTGTAGTAATACACGTGACCCTGTAGTAATACACGTACACGTGACCCTGTAGTAATACACGTGACCCTGTAGTAATACACGTGACCCTGTAGTAATACACGTGACCCTGTAGTAATACACGTGACCCTGTAGTAATACACGTGACCCTGTAGTAATACACGTGACCCTGTAGTAATACACGTGACCCTGTAGTAATACACGTAACCCTGTAGTAATACACGTGACCCTGTAGTAATACACGTGACCCTGTAGTAATACACGTGACCCTGTAGTAATACACGTGACCCTGTAGTAATACACGTGACCCTGTAGTAATACACGTGACCCTGTAGTAATACACGTGACCCTGTAGTAATACACGTGACCCTGTAGTAATACACGTGACCCTGTAGTAATACACGTGACCCTGTAGTAATACACGTGACCCTGTAGTAATACACGTGACCCTGTAGTAATACACGTGACCCTGTAGTAATACACGTGACCCTGTAGTAATACATTTGCTTGTAAGGTTTTTACTTTACAGGCAAACATCTCAAATGTAATATAATAAAATTATAGATTTAAAAAAAAATATATATAATATTATAGAAAAAAACGATTTCAAAATGTGAAAAGCCAGTACAACAACAAAGGCCTGTTCCTAAAGGGAAGGAGGGACAGTTCCCCGTACTGCTCTGTAGGAGAGCACCCTGGACCAGGGATGACACATGGTTTGTGTGCGCAGGGTACACTAACTTAGAAGGGTTGCAGCCACGGGGCGGGGAACACCTGTTAAACCTACAGGGAGATGAGCTAACTGGGATATTACACACACACACACACACACACACACACACACACACACACACACACACACATACTTGCCAAAGCTAGAAAATAGCTAAATGAGATCATCTGAAAATAACCAGGTAAGATACTCAAATGAGAGAGTGGTGTGGAGCCTTCCTCTATTTACTTCCTGGAACAACTCAGCGGAACAACTCAGTAGACCAACTCAGTAGACCAACTCAGTAGACCAACTCAGTAGACCAACTCAGTAGACCAACTCAGTAGACCAACTCAGTAGACCAACTCAGTAGACCAACTCAGTAGACCAACTCAGTAGACAACTCAGTAGACCAACTCAGTAGACCAACTCAGTAGACCAACTCAGTAGACCAACTCAGTAGACCAACTCAGTAGACCAACTCAGTAGACCAACTCAGTAGACAACTCAGTAGACCAACTCAGTAGACCAACTCAGTAGACCAACTCAGTAGACCAACTCAGTAGACAACTCAGTAGACCAACTCAGTAGACCAACTCAGTAGAACAACTCAGTAGACCAACTCAGTAGACAACTCAGTAGACCAACTCAGTAGAACGACTCAGTAGAACAACTCAGTAGAACAACTCAGTAGAACGACTCAGTAGAACAACTCAGTAGAACAACTCAGTAGAACAACTCAGTAGAACAACTCAGTAGAACGACTCAGTAGAACAACTCAGTACCAATAGATAACCCTAACCCTAACCCTATTGAATCAACTGCCTTTGGTAGACAATACCAACAGATACTATTGAATCAAACACTCTACATGCTGCTCTTGAAGGAGCTGATGTCCTTACCAACTATAAATGACGCAAGCCAAAGTTCAGCCAGGTTTTCATCGTCCACAGAGAGGTCAGCAGTAAATCAGTCCCTCGTTTCAACACTAGCTGACATCATATCCACTGGAAGGCTCACATTTAATATGTCTCTTAATCAAGCATTACAGCACCCAGCATTACAGCACCCAGCATTACAGCACCCAGCATTACAGCACCCAGCATTACAGCACCCAGCATTACAGCACCCAGCATTACAGCACCCAGCATTACACCAAGCATTACAGCACCCAGCATTACAGCACCCAGCATTACAGCACCCAGCATTACAGCACCCAGCATTACAGCACCCAGCATTACAGCACCCAGTATTACAGCACCCAGCATTACAGCACCCAGCATTACAGCACCCAGCATTACAGCACCCAGCATTACAGCACCCAGTATTACAGCACCCAGCATTACACCAAGCATTACAGCACCCAGCATTACAGCACCCAGCATTACAGCACCCAGCATTACAGCACCCAGCATTACAGCACCCAGCATTACAGCACCCAGCATTACACCAAGCATTACAGCACCCAGCATTACAGCACCCAGCATTACAGCACCCAGCATTACAGCACCCAGCATTACAGCACCCAGCATTACAGCACCCAGTATTACAGCACCCAGCATTAGAGCACCCAGCATTACAGCACCCAGCATTACAGCACCCAGCATTACAGCACCCAGCATTAGAGCACCCAGCATTACAGCACCCAGCATTACAGCATTGACCTTTAAGTCCAAGTTTTCAGCGTCATTCTGTTCACATGCTTTCATATGTGTAAATCTGTGTGTGTGTGTGTGTGTATGTGTGTGTGTGTGTGTGTGTGTGTGTGTGACTTTGTGCACCGACATTTGTGACGTGTTTGTTATCCCCATAGGAGCCGGAGGAGGACGACCACCTGCCCAAGAAGAAGTGGGCGACTGTCGACGCCTCGTACTACGGAGGGAGAGGAGCAGGAGGGATCAAACGCATGGAGGTTTACACTCTAAACACTATGCTGGTCATATAGCGAATGTGGAATAACTAGGTGTGTGTGTGTGTGTGTGTGTGTGTGTGTGTGTGTGTGTGTGTGTGTGTGCGTGTGCGTGCGTGTGAGCCTTTTACTAGCATCCATCTTGCGAGTGACACAGTTCGGAGGGACAGTGAGAGACTCGTAACTCGTAACATTCACTACACATGTTGTCGTCTGTATATTCTGTCTGGTTGTTTTATCTTTAAACATCGCGGGTTGGTTTCTCTGACACGGACGGCCTGCTGCTGGATACTAGTGTATTTTTAATGGAGATTCAGGGGAACAATGAAATCGATGGAGATTATATAGTTTTAATTCGGCTCTATCTTTTTTTGCTGCAGTTGACCTCCCTCAACAACATTACTAAACAGTAGTGTAGTTTTATCTATGCCTTGGCTGGTTCATGTTTACGGTAATGCCCATCACTCAGAACTAGTTCCCAGAGTGTGAATCACCACGGACACAGTGGGTCTGTAGTCATCTGGTGCTGAAATGTCACCTAGGCAACGCGCCCAGAACGGAACAGCCTGGACGTCTTTTGTTACACGTTCCAGATGACAACAAAACTCAAACCCCTCGCTGTACTGTAGCTCTGCCCGGGCCGGCCAGTGATATCACGGGTGTCAAGCGAGTCTTCTGGGACCGTGTGTGTGTGTGTGTGTGTGTGTGTGTGTGTGGGTGTGTGTGTGGTATGAGTCTGACATGACAGGTGCTGCCATCCCTCCTCCTCCTCCTCTCTCTCTCCTCTCAGCCTGGTTGTCTTAAGTCACGGGATGGATGGATCCAGGATGAAGGGTTGAACGCTGCTGTCGGCTTGATGTACCTCTCCACCTCTCCACCTCTCCACCTCTCCATCTCTCCACCTCTCCATCTCTCCACCTCTCCACCTCTCCATCTCTCCACCATCTTTCCATCTTTCCACCTCTCCATCTCTCCACCTCTCCACCTCTCCATCTCTCCACCTCTCCATCTCTCCATCTCTCCACCTCTCCATCTCTCCACCTCTCCATCTTTCCATCTCTCCACCTCTCCATCTCTCCACCTCTCCATCTCTCCACCATCTTTCCATCTTTCCACCTCTCCATCTCTCCACCTCTCCACCTCTCCATCTCTCCATCTCTCCATCTCTCCACCTCTCCACCTCTCCATCTCTCCACCTCTCCACCTCTCCATCTCTCCACCTCTCCATCTCTCCATCTCTCCACCTCTCCATCTCTCCACCTCTCCATCTTTCCATCTCTCCACCTCTCCATGTCTCAACCTCTCCATCTCTCCACCTCCTCATCTCTCCACCTCTCCACCATCTTTCCATCTCTCCACCTCTCCATCTCTCCACCTCTCCACCTCTCCATCTCTCCATCTCTCCACCTCTCCACCTCTCCATCTCTCCACCTCTCCACCTCTCCATCTCTCCACCTCTCCACCTCTCCATCTCTCCATCTCTCCACCTCTCCACCTCTCCATCTCTCCACCTCTCCACCTCTCCACCTCTCCATCTCTCCACCTCTCCATCTCTCCACCTCTCCACCTCTCCACCTCTCCACCATCTTTCCATCTTTCCATCTCTCCATCTCTCCATCTCTCCACCTCTCCACCTCTCCACCTCTCCATCTCTCCACCTCTCCGCCTCTCCACCATCTTTCCATCTCTCCATGTCTCCATCTCTCCACCTCTCCACCTCTCCACCTCTCCACCATCTTTCCATCTCTCCACCTCTCCATCTCTCCATCTCTCCACCTCTCCATCTCTCCACCTCTCCATCTCTCCACCTCTCCACCTCTCCACCATCTTTCCATCTCTCCATCTCTCCATCTCTCCACCTCTCCACCTCTCCACCTCTCCACCATCTTTCCATCTCTCCACCTCTCCATATCTCCACCTCTCCACCTCTCCACCTCTCCACCTCTCCATCTCTCCATATCTCCATCTCTCCACCTCTCCACCTCTCCACCATCTTTCCACCTTTCCACCTCTCCATCTCTCCACCTCTCCACCTCTCCACCTCTCCACCATCTTTCCATCTCTCCACCTCTCCACCTCTCCATCTCTCCACCTCTCCACCTCTCCACCTCTCCACCTCTCCATCTCTCCATCTCTCCATCTCTCCACCTCTCCACCATCTTTCCATCTCTCCATCTCTCCATCTCTCCACCTCTCCACCATCTTTCCATCTCTCCATCTCTCCATCTCTCCACCTCTCCACCATCTTTCCATCTCTCCATCTCTCCATCTCTCCACCTCTCCACCATCTCTCCATCTCTCCACCTCTCCACCATCTCTCCATCTCTCCATCTCTCCACCTCTCCACCATCTTTCCACCTTTCCACCTCTCCATCTCTCCATCTCTCCACCTCTCCACCATCTCTCCATCTCTCCACCTCTCCACCATCTTTCCACCTTTTCACCTTTCCATCTCTCCATCTCTCCATCTCTCCATCTCTCCACCTCTCCATCTCTCCATCTCTCCACCTCTCCATCTCTCCACCTCTCCATCTCTCCACCTCTCCATCTCTCCATCTTTTCTCCAATGGGAATAGACGTAGTTGCATCTTTCAAGCTAACAAATCCCTTGCTTCACCACACCCTACCCCACCCTACCCCCTATCCCCTACCCAACCCTACCCCCTATCCCCTACCCAAACCTACCCCCTACCCAATCCTATCCCCTACCCAACCCTATCCCCTACCCAACACTACCCCCTATCCCCTACCTAACCCTATCCCATACCCAAGCCTACCCCCTACCAAACATTACCCCTGTCTCCTACCCAACCCTATCCCCTACCCAACCCTACCCCCTACCCAACCCTAACCCATATCCCCTACCCCCTATCCCCTACCCAACACTACCCCCTATCCCCTACCTAACCCTATCCCATACCCAAGCCTACCCCCTACCAAACATTACCCCTGTCTCCTACCCAACACTACCCCCTACCCAACCATATCCCCTATCCAACCCTACCCCCTATCCCCTACCCAACCCTAATCCCCTACCCAACCCTACCCCCATGCCCTACCCAACCCTACCCCATATCCCCTACCCAACCCTTCCCCCTACCTCCTATCCCCTACCCAAACCTACCCCCTATCCCCTACCCAACCCTACCCCCTATCCCCTACCCAACCCTACCCCCTATCCCCTACCCAAACCTACCCCCTACCCAACCCTATCCCCTACCCCATATCCCCTACCCTACCCTACCCAACCCTATCCAACCCAACCCTATCCCCTACCCAACCCAACCCTATCCCCTCCCCTACCCTTCCCCCTACCCCAACCCAACCCTATCCAACCCAACCCTATCCCCTACCCAACCCTACCCCCTATCCCCAACCCTATCCCCTCCCCTCCCCTTCCCCCTACCCCAACCCTATCCCCTACCCCCTACCCAACCCTACCCCCTACCCAACCCTTCCTCCATCCCCTACCCAAGCCTTCCCCCTATCCCCTACCCAACCCTTCCCCCTATCCCCTACCCCGCCTACCCTTCCCCCTACCCCCAACCCTTCCCAATATCCGCTACCCTACCCTACCCAGCCCTATCCCCTACCCAACCCTTCCCACTATCCCCTACCCCGCCTACCCTTCCCCCTACCCCCAACCCTTCCCAATATCCGCTACCCTACCCTACCCAGCCCTATCCCCTACCCAACCCTTCCCCCTATCCCCTATCCCCTACCCCGCCTACCCTTCCCCCTACCCCAACCCTTCCCAATATCCGCTACCCTACCCTACCCAGCCCTATCCCCTACCCAACCCTTCCCCCTATCCCCTACCCCGCCTACCCTTCCCCCTACCCTCAACCCTTCCCAATATCCGCTACCCTACCCAGCCCTATCCCCTACCCAACCCTATCCCCTAGCCAACCCTTCCCCCTACCCCATATCCTCTACCCCTGACCCTCTATCCCATATCCCCTATCCCAGTATCCCCTTCCTCCATGCCCTACCCCCTCCCCATATCCCCTACCCAACCCTACCCCTACCGTCTACCCCATCACCTAGCTACTATCCCCTACCTCCTACCCTCTATCCCCTTCCCCCTACCTCCTACCCTTTATCCCCTACTGTCTATCCTCTATCCCCTACCCCCTATCCTCCACCTCCTACCCCCTATCCCCTGCCCCCTACACCCTACTACTCAGCACAGAGGGCATTGGTGGCATAGCAGGGATCTCAGAGGGCGTTGGTGGCATAGCAGGGATCTCAGAGGGCGTTGGTGGCATAGCAGGGATCTCAGAGGGCGTTGGTGGCATAGCAGGGATCTCAGAGGGCGTTGGTGGCATAGCAGGGATCTCAGAGGGCGTTGGTGGCATAGCAGGGATCTCAGAGGGCGTTGGTGGCATAGCAGGGATCTCAGAGGGCGTTGGTGGCATAGCAGGGATCTCAGAGGGCGTTGGTGGCATAGCAGGGATCTCAGAGGGCGTTGGTGGCATAGCAGGGATCTCAGAGGGCGTTGGTGGCATAGCAGGGATCTCAGAGGGCGTTGGTGGCATAGCAGGGATCTCAGAGGGCGTTGGTGGCATAGCAGGGATCTCAGAGGGCGTTGGTGGCATAGCAGGGATCTCAGAGGGCGTTGGGGGGAAGCAATCATCCCTTCAACTTTACCCACGAGTGTTGGGGCTTTTCTCAGCCACTGTCCTGTCCCCCCATGTCCTCTTCTCTCTCTTCTTCTTACTGTCCCCCCTTCCTTAACCATCCACAATCCCTTGTTTTCATAAGATCATACATTCAACTTTTTCCCAAGAGTGTTGGAGCTTTGCTCAGAGCATTTCATCTGTTCATATGTCTCCTATCCACCAACCCCTCTCTTCATCTGTTCAAATGTCTCCTATCCACCAACCCCTCTCTTCATCTGTTCATACGTCTCCTATCCACCAACCCCTCTCTTCATCTGTTCATATGTCTCCTATCCACCAACCCCTCTCTTCATCGGTTCATATGTCTCCTATCCACCAACCCCTCTCTTCATCTGTTCATATGTCTCCTATCCACCAACCCCTCTCTTCATCTGTTCATACGTCTCCTAGGGGGTTTGTGGATCGGGGTAGAGGGTTTGTGGATCGGGGAAGAGGTTCTGTAGATCAGGGAAGAGGTTCTGTAGATCAGGGAAGAGGCTGTGTAGATCAGGGAAGAGGCTGTGTAGATAGGGGTAGAGGTTTTGTGGATTGGGGTAGAGGTACTGTGGATCAGGGAAGAGGTTTTGTAGATCGGGGTAGGGGTTTTGTGGATCGGGGTAGAGGTTTAGTGGATCGGGATAGAGGTTTTGTGGATCAGGGAAGATTTTCTGTGGATCAGGGAAGAGGTTCTGTGGATCAGGGAAGAGGTTTTGTGGATCGGGGTAGAGGTTTTGTGGATCGGGATAGAGGTTTTGTGGATCAGGGAAGATTTTCTGTGGATCAGGGAAGAGGTTCTGTGGATCAGGGAAGAGGTTCTGTGGATCAGGGAAGAGGTTCTGTGGATCAGGGTACAGGTTCTGTGGATCAGGGTAGAGGTTCTTTGGATCGGGGTAGAGGTTCTGTGGATCAGGGTAGAGGTTCTTTGGATCGGGGTAGAGGTTCTGTGGATCAGGGTAGAGGTTCTGTGGATCAGGGAAGAGGTTCTTTGGATCGGGGTAGAGGTTCTGTGGATCAGGGTAGAGGTTCTGTGGATCAGGGTAGATGTTCTGTGGATCAGGGAAGAGGTTCTGTGGATCAGGGAAGAGGTTCTGTAGATCAGGGAAGAGGTTCTGTAGATCAGGGAAGAGGTTCTGTAGATCAGGGAAGAGGTTCTGTGGATCAGGGTAGAGGTTCTGTGGATCAGGGTAGAGGTTCTGTGGATCAGGGTAGAGGTTCTGTGGATCAGGGAAGAGGTTCTGTGGATCGGGGAAGAGGTTCTGTGGATCGGGGAAGAGGTTCTGTGGATCAGGGTAGAGGTTCTGTGGATCAGGGTAGAGGTGGGGGAGAGGTGTCATTTTCTCTCTTCCTGTAAAGGCAGCGTGTTGACATGTTGACGCACAACCTGCAGAGATGGAATGTACAGGGAATCTTTCCTTCAGCAGGGTAGATAGTGTATCTTGAGGGATATCCCATGTCGCCTTAGGTTTACAGGCAGCAGTGTGTGTTTCTGTGTCCCTCCTTGCAGGTGTGTTTTATTCATCAGGATAGATAGACAGTATGTCCTGTATATCTGTAGGGAGGTGGGTGTTTCCCAGGTGGATGGTGATCATGTGTTTCTGTGTCCCTCCTTGCAGGTGTGTTTTATTCATCAGGATAGATAGACAGAATGTCCTGTATATCTGTAGGGAGGTGGGTGTTTCCCAGGTGGATGGTGATCATGTGTTTCTGTGTCCCTCCTTGCAGGTGTGTTTTATTCATCAGGATAGATAGACAGAATGTCCTGTATATCTGTAGGGAGGTGGGTGTTTCCCAGGTGGATGGTGATCATGTGTTTCTGTGTCCCTCCTTGCAGGTGTGTTTTATTCATCAGGATAGATAGACAGTATGTCCTGTATATCTGTAGGGAGGTGGGTGTTTCCCAGGTGGATGGTGATCATGTGTTTCTGTGTCCCTCCTTGCAGGTGTGTTTTATTCATCAGGATAGATAGACAGTATGTCCTGTATATCTGTAGGGAGGTGGGTGTTTCCCAGGTGGATGGTGATCATGTGTTTCTGTGTCCCTCCTTGCAGGTGTGTTTTATTCATCAGGATAGATAGACAGTATGTCCTGTATATCTGTAGGGAGGTGGGTGTTTCCCAGGTGGATGGTGATCATGTGTTTCTGTGTCCCTCCTTGCAGGTGTGTTTTATTCATCAGGATAGATAGACAGAATGTCCTGTATATCTGTAGGGAGGTGGGTGTTTCCCAGGTGGATGGTGATCATGTGTTTCTGTGTCCCTCCTTGCAGGTGTGTTTTATTCATCAGGATAGATAGACAGTATGTCCTGTATATCTGTAGGGAGGTGGGTGTTTCCCAGGTGGATGGTGATCATGTGTTTCTGTGTCCCTCTGTGCAGGTGTGTTTTATTCATCAGGATAGATAGACAGTATGTCCTGTATATCTGTAGGGAGGTGGGTGTTTCCCAGGTGGATGGTGATCATGAAAATCTGTTCTGTATTGTAGAGGCTTAACCTACAGCTTGAAGAGCGTGTCGCTAATTAAACACTCACCTCTCTTCTGCCGTGCCGGTGGATTTACCCGGCAACAGCTGTGATGCATTTAATTAAAACAGGAAGCTTAGGGTGAAGCAGAAAAAGAGGTACTGTGGGAGAACAATAAAAACAACACCAAACCTGTTTTATTCAGGTGGGAAGCTACGAGCTCACAAAACACCCTGGGAGGAAATTCTGTGAAGCACAACAATAAAAACAACACCAAACCTGTTTTATTTTCCTGGTTATTTTTTAGGGTTATTCTGGTTATTTTTCTGGTTATTTTTTCTGGTTATTCTGGTTATTTTCCTGGTTATTTATTAGGGTTATTCTGGTTATTTTTCTGGTTATCTTTTAGGGTTATTCTGGTTATTTTTCTGGTTATTTTTTTAGGGTTATTCTGGTTATTTTTCTGGTTATTTTTTAGGGTTATTCTGGTTATTTTTTAGGGTTATTCTGGTTATTTTTCTGGTTATTTTTTAGGGTTATTCTGGTTATTCTTCTGGTTATTTATGAAAAAATAAAAGCTGTTTATTTTCACCTCCTGAATTGACTGAATGGGAACCTGAAATAACCCCTGGTCTGATGTGACCCCTCCAGGTGCGTTGGGGAGAGAAGGGCTCTACAGAGGAAGGGGCAAGGCTGGAGAAGGCTAAGAATGCTGTAGTGTCTGTTCCTGAGGAGGTGGAGGAGCCCACGATGGCCAGACGGCCCCCCAAACCCACCCCTACATACCACCAGCGGCAGGAGTCCAAATGGTATACCCCTATAAAGGTACGTTCAAGATTACGTCTGAAAATGGCACCCGACTCTCTTGTTTTGGTCAGAGCCTGATCAGGCCGAGTCAGTTGGAGATGGCTTCCGGGAAGTTTGGTTTCACTACTGTCTTCACTTCCACCGATTCTATGAATGACATTGTGATAGCGAACTGTTAGTGGCAGTATCTTTGTTTTCCGTTGTCTCTGATCGTGACACGTGTTGTATTGATAAATACAGCGATATGCCATGAAAAAATGTTCAGAGTCCTCCTTCTCTTCTTCCTGTATTCAGGGTCGTCTGGATGCGCTGTGGGCTTTACTGCGGCGACAGTATGACCGAGTTTCCCTCATGAGACCTAACACTGCGGACAAAGTAAGCCACTAGAAAATAACCGCTGAGGCTCAACCCGAACCCATAACCCACAACCGCATTAAACCAACGACGAGATCCAAAACTGACACGGATCATATCATAGCCATCATCAGCAGTAGTAACAGTGATATCTTGGCTTGTGGAGTTTCAGCCCTTGAACCGCTCTACGTTATTGACCGCAGGTTGAAATACTGTCATCGTGGCGTCAGCCAATGGGGATCTGAATAAGGACTAAAGATTACGTAGCGGATTCCCAGACACAGATTGAACCTTTTGCTGGACAATGGACATTCTCCATTTAAAAAGTGCTTTTTAGGCTTAATCTGTGTCCGGGAAACCGGTCCTTGTCCATTGAGTCTCTAATGCTCAGGATAGGCTTAATCTGTGAAACTGACCCTAGATGTACGATAGAGAGCTGGGGTAGTGTGAGTCAGTTGTTTTAGTTTGTGAGTGTGGTTCAGAGGGAGGAAGTTGCCTGGAACGTGTTGTTAGCATTGTGTTGTTGTAACCTAATGGGTGTAAGCAGCAGCTGCAGCATGTGATGTGTGACAGGAATGACCCTATATGGAGAACTCTGCTGAACTCTCATCAACCACACGCTCTACATCTCTCTCTCTCTCTCTCTCTCACTCTCTCTCTCTCTCTCTCTCTCTCTCTCTGTCTCTCTGTCTCTCTCTCTCTGTCTCTCATCTCTCTCTCGTGTTTGATAAGTGCCTTTCTCATGAAACCAAAAACCCTATCCCATTGACCAACAGTTTCCTGTCCTCTGCGGATACCTCCTGTCTTTACCTCAGTCCTGTCCTCTGTGTTTAATACTGGATACCTCCTGTCTTTATGTATTGGAAATGTATTGGTAATGTAACCATTTATAGAGAGATGTCAGATTATGAACTTTCCCTTCCCAGATTATAAGCTTCCCTGATATTTCCCCCTCTCCTCTATCGCTCTCTCTCTCTCATCCTCTCTGTCCTCTCTCTCCCTCGCAGTAACAGTAGGAGTAACATTAGTAGTAGTAACAGTAACAGTAACTGTAGTAGTAGTAGTAGTAGTAACAGTAGTAGTAGTAGTAGTAACAGTAGTAGTAGTAACAGTAGTAACAGTAACAGTAACTGTAGTAGTAGTAGTAGTAGTAGTAACAGTAGTAGTAGTAGTAGTAACAGTAATAGTAGTAGTAGTAACAGTAATAGTAGTAGTAGTAACAGTAATAGTAGTAGTAGTAACAGTAATAGTAGTAGTAGTAGTAACAGTAATAGTAGTAGTAGTAGTAGTAGTAACAGTAATAGTAATAGTAGTAACAGTAACTGTAGTAGTAGTATTAGTAGTAACAGTAGTAGTAGTAGTAACAGTAGTAGTAGTAGTAGTAGTAGTAGTAGTAGTAGTAACAGTAGTAACAGTATCAGTAACTGTAGTAGTTGTAGTAGTAGTAACAGTAGTAGTAGTAGTAGTAACAGTAATAGTAGTAGTAGTAACAGTAATAGTAGTAGTAGTAACAGTAATAGTAGTAGTAGTAACAGTAATAGTAGTAGTAGTAACAGTAATAGTAGTAGTAGTAACAGTAATAGTAGTAGTAGTAACAGTAATAGTAGTAGTAGTAACAGTAATAGTAGTAGTAGTAGTAACAGTAATAGTAATAGTAGTAACAGTAACTGTAGTAGTAGTAGTAGTAGTAGTAACAGTAGTAGTAGTAGTAGTAGTAGTAGTAACAGTAGTAGTAGTAGTAACAGTAGTAGTAGTAACAGTAGTAACAGTAACAGTAACTGTAGTAGTTGTAGTAGTAGTAACAGTAATAGTAGTAGTAGTAACAGTAATAGTAGTAGTAGTAACAGTAATAGTAGTAGTAGTAGTAACAGTAATAGTAATAGTAGTAACAGTAACTGTAGTAGTAGTAGTAGTAGTAACAGTAGTAGTAGTAGTAGTAGTTGTAGTAGTAACAGTAGTAGTAGTAGTAACAGTAGTAGTAGTAACAGTAGTAACAGTAACAGTAACTGTAGTAGTTGTAGTAGTAGTAACAGTAATAGTAGTAGTAGTAACAGTAATAGTAGTAGTAGTAACAGTAATAGTAACAGTAGTAGTAACAGTAATAGTAGTAGTAGTAGTAGTAGTAGTAACAGTAGTAGTAGCAGTAGTAGTAACAGTAACAGTAGTAGTAGTAACAGTAATAGTAGTAGTAGTAGTAGTAACAGTAACAGTAGTAGTAGCAGTAGTAGTAACATTAATAGTAGTAGTAGTAGTAACAGTAATAGTAGTAGTAGTAACAGTAATAGTAGTAGTAGTAACAGTAATAGTAGTAGTAGTAGTAGTAGTATTAGTAACAGTAATAGTAGTAGTAGTAGTAACAGTAATAGTAGTAGTAGTAGTAGTAGTAACAGTAATAGTAGTAGTAGTAACAGTAATAGTAGTTGTAGTAGTAGTAGTAACAGTAATAGTAGTAGTAGTAGTAGTATGTCACGTAGAGTAGGCCAGAAGGCTAAACTGGATAACCTAACCTCTATCAAAATAAAAAGATGGCGGAACCGCAAAAGTTCTTCTGTGCAAAGGTGTTTATTTACAAGTTGTTCCGGAACAAAAAACAACAGTACTGCCATCAACGTCTACCTTATGGGACAGCTTAAAAACAATGCTGCCCCATCCACAGCTCAATCCAAAACTGCCTTTCCATGACTGAAAGAGAGGCTCCTTTTGTAGGGCTAGCCCCTCCCCTCAGAACAATTAACCCTAATTAATGAATCAATTAACAATAGAAACCTACATTTTCCATGAACTAAACATACTAAAGTATATACATTGCAACACGGTTTTAAACAATATCACAACATAACATTTACAACATTACATCACTACTGACAATCTTTCAATATGCCCATATGCATTAATGAGCCATTTGGGACAGGCACTATAAAGCCAACCCAATTCCCTTAGCTCGGGTCCTTTTCCAGCATACCCGGAAGCTACAGAGATGGAGAGAGAGGAACAGAACAAACAAACAATGCGCTCATCCACAACATTGATAAGTACAATAATTATTGTATCTCTCAAATATGAACATTGACAAGTGTGAAATGCATGCACCAAGACAGAAGTTAATTTGTGTGTCGACCCACATTGTTAACTTATCTTATAATGGCGCAGGGAGGAGTGATGAATATGTGTGTGCGTTAAAGAACCAAATGCTGCCCGCGGCCAGTGACGGACTTCTACGTCACATAGTAACAGTAATAGTAGTAGTAGTAGTAGTAGTAACAGTAACAGTAATAGTAGTAGTAGTAGTAACAGTAACAGTAGTAGTAGTAACAGTAATAGTAGTAGTGGCAGTAGTAGTAACAGTAACAGTAGTAGTAGTAACAGTAATAGTAGTAGTAGTAGTAGTAGTAGTAACAGTAATAGTAGTAGTAGCAGTAGTAGTAACAGTAATAGTAGTAGTAGTAACAGTAATAGTAGTAGTAGTAGTAGTAGTAACAGTAGTAGTAGTAGTAGTAACAGTAATAGTAGTAGTAGTAATAGTAGTAGTAGCAGTAGTAGTAACAGTAACAGTAGTAGTAGTAGTAACAGTAACAGTAGTAGTAGTAACAGTAATAGTAGTAGTAGCATTAGTAGTAACAGTAACAGTAGTAGTAGTAACAGTAATAGTAGTAGTAGCAGTAGTATAACAGTAACAGTAGTAGTAGTAACAGTAATAGTAGTAGTAGTAGTAGTAGTAACAGTAATAGTAGTAGTAGTAACAGTAATAGTAGTAGTAGTAACAGTAATAGTAGTAGTAGTAACAGTAATAGTAGTAGTAGTAACAGTAATAGTAGTAGTAGTAGTAACAGTAATAGTAATAGTAGTAACAGTAACTGTAGTAGTAGTAGTAGTAGTAGTAGTAACAGTAGTAGTAGTAGTAGTAGTAACAGTAGTAGTAGTAGTAACAGTAGTAGTAGTAACAGTAGTAACAGTAACAGTAACTGTAGTAGTTGTAGTAGTAGTAACAGTAATAGTAGTAGTAGTAACAGTAATAGTAGTAGTAGTAACAGTAATAGTAGTAGTAGTAGTAACAGTAATAGTAATAGTAGTAACAGTAACTGTAGTAGTAGTAGTAGTAGTAACAGTAGTAGTAGTAGTAGTAGTTGTAGTAGTAACAGTAGTAGTAGTAGTAACAGTAGTAGTAGTAACAGTAGTAACAGTAACAGTAACTGTAGTAGTTGTAGTAGTAGTAACAGTAATAGTAGTAGTAGTAACAGTAATAGTAGTAGTAGTAACAGTAATAGTAACAGTAGTAGTAACAGTAATAGTAGTAGTAGTAGTAGTAGTAGTAGTAACAGTAGTAGTAGCAGTAGTAGTAACAGTAACAGTAGTAGTAGTAACAGTAATAGTAGTAGTAGTAGCAGTAGTAGTAACAGTAACAGTAGTAACAGTAATAGTAGTAGTAGTAGTAGTAGTAACAGTAACAGTAGTAGTAGTAACAGTAATAGTAGTAGTAGCAGTAGTAGTAACAGTAACAGTAGTAGTAGTAACAGTAATAGTAGTAGTAGTAGTAGTAACAGTAACAGTAGTAGTAGCAGTAGTAGTAACATTAATAGTAGTAGTAGTAGTAACAGTAATAGTAGTAGTAGTAACAGTAATAGTAGTAGTAGTAACAGTAATAGTAGTAGTAGTAGTAGTAGTATTAGTAACAGTAATAGTAGTAGTAGTAGTAACAGTAATAGTAGTAGTAGTAGTAGTAGTAACAGTAATAGTAGTAGTAGTAACAGTAATAGTAGTTGTAGTAGTAGTAGTAACAGTAATAGTAGTAGTAGTAGTAGTAGTATGTCACGTAGAGTAGGCCAGAAGGCTAAACTGGATAACCTAACCTCTATCAAAATAAAAAGATGGCGGAACCGCAAAAGTTCTTCTGTGCAAAGGTGTTTATTTACAAGTTGTTCCGGAACAAAAAACAACAGTACTGCCATCAACGTCTACCTTATGGGACAGCTTAAAAACAATGCTGCCCCATCCACAGCTCAATCCAAAACTGCCTTTCCATGACTGAAAGAGAGGCTCCTTTTGTAGGGCTAGCCCCTCCCCTCAGAACAATTAACCCTAATTAATGAATCAATTAACAATAGAAACCTACATTTTCCATGAACTAAACATACTAAAGTATATACATTGCAACACGGTTTTAAACAATATCACAACATAACATTTACAACATTACATCACTACTGACAATCTTTCAATATGCCCATATGCATTAATGAGCCATTTGGGACAGGCACTATAAAGCCAACCCAATTCCCTTAGCTCGGGTCCTTTTCCAGCATACCCGGAAGCTACAGAGATGGAGAGAGGAACAGAACAAACAAACAATGCGCTCATCCACAACATTGATAAGTACAATAATTATTGTATCTCTCAAATATGAACATTGACAAGTGTGAAATGCATGCACCAAGACAGAAGTTAATTTGTGTGTCGACCCACATTGTTAACTTATCTTATAATGGCGCAGGGAGGAGTGATGAATATGTGTGTGCGTTAAAGAACCAAATGCTGCCCGCGGCCAGTGACGGACTTCTACGTCACATAGTAACAGTAATAGTAGTAGTAGTAGTAGTAGTAACAGTAACAGTAATAGTAGTAGTAGTAGTAACAGTAACAGTAGTAGTAGTAACAGTAATAGTAGTAGTGGCAGTAGTAGTAACAGTAACAGTAGTAGTAGTAACAGTAATAGTAGTAGTGGCAGTAGTAGTAACAGTAACAGTAGTAGTAGTAACAGTAATAGTAGTAGTAGTAGTAGTAGTAGTAACAGTAATAGTAGTAGTAGCAGTAGTAGTAACAGTAATAGTAGTAGTAGTAACAGTAATAGTAGTAGTAGTAGTAGTAGTAACAGTAGTAGTAGTAGTAGTAACAGTAATAGTAGTAGTAGTAATAGTAGTAGTAGCAGTAGTAGTAACAGTAACAGTAGTAGTAGTAGTAACAGTAACAGTAGTAGTAGTAACAGTAATAGTAGTAGTAGCAGTAGTAGTAACAGTAACAGTAGTAGTAGTAACAGTAATAGTAGTAGTAGCAGTAGTATAACAGTAACAGTAGTAGTAGTAACAGTAATAGTAGTAGTAGTAGTAGTAGTAACAGTAACAGTAGTAGTAGTAACAGTAATAGTAGTAGTAGTAGTAACAGTAACAGTAGTAGTAGTAACAGTAGTAGTAGTAGTAGTAGTAACAGTAACAGTAGTAGTAGTAACAGTAATAGTAGTAGTAGTAGTAGTAGTAGTAACAGTAATAGTAGTAGTAGCAGTAGTATAACAGTAACAGTAGTAGTAGTAACAGTAATAGTAGTAGTAGTAGTAGTAGTAACAGTAACAGTAGTAGCAGTAACAGTAATAGTAGTAGTAGTAACAGTAACAGTAGTAGTAGTAACAGTAACAGTAGTAGTAGTAGTAACAGTAACAGTAGTAGTAGTAACAGTAGTAGTAGCAGTAGTAGTAACAGTAACAGTAGTAGTAGTAACAGTAATAGTAGTAGTAGTAGTAGTAGTAGTAACAGTAATAGTAGTAGTAGTAACAGTAATAGTAGTAGTAGCAGTAGTATAACAGTAACAGTAGTAGTAGTAACAGTAATAGTAGTAGTAGTAACAGTAACAGTAACAGTAACAGTAACAGTAACAGTAATAGTAGTAGTAGCAGTAGTATAACAGTAACAGTAGTAGTAGTAACAGTAATAGTAGTAGTAGTAACAGTAACAGTAGTAGTAGTAACAGTAACAGTAACAGTAACAGTAACAGTAACAGTAACAGTAATAGTAGTAGTAGCAGTAGTATAACAGTAACAGTAGTAGTAGTAACAGTAATAGTAGTAGTAGTAACAGTAACAGTAGTAGTAGTAACAGTAACAGTAACAGTAACAGTAACAGTAACAGTAGTAGTAGTAACAGTAGTAGTAGTAGTAACAGTAACAGTAGTAGTAACAGTAACAGTAGTAGTAGTAGTAGTAGTAACAGTAACAGTAGTAGTAACAGTAACAGTAGTAGTAGTAACAGTAACAGTAGTAGTAGTAGTAACAGTAACAGTAGTAGTAACAGTAACAGTAGTATAACAGTAACAGTAGTAGTAGTAGTAGTAGTAACAGTAACAGTAGTAGTAACAGTAACAGTAGTAGTAGTAACAGTAACAGTAGTAGTAGTAGTAACAGTAACAGTAGTAGTAGTAACAGTAACAGTAGTAGTAGTAACAGTAACAGTAGTAGTAGTAGTAACAGTAACAGTAGTAGTAGTAACAGTAACAGTAGTAGTAGTAACAGTAACAGTAGTAGTAGTAACAGTAACAGTAATAGTAGTAGATACTCCAAAGACTAGAAGGTGCTGAGTTTCTCTCCTTTACATTTTTCTGTTTCTCACGCTGTCCGTCCGTCCGTCTGTCTCTCTCTCTCTCTTTCTCTCTCTCTCTTATTACATACACTGATAAACAATATAAACTCAACATTTTACTGAGTTACAGTTCCTATAAGGAAATCATTCAATTGAAATAAGTTCATTAGGCCCTAATCTATGGATTTCCCATGACTGGGAATACAGATATCTGTTGGTCACAGAGACCTTAAACAAAAAGTAATGGAGTGGATCTGAGAACCAGTCAGTATCTGGTGTGACCACCATTTGCCTCATGCAGCACTACTCATCTCCTTCACATAGAGTTGATCAGGCTGTTGATTGTGGCCTGTGGAATGTTGTCGCACTCCTCTTCAATGGCTGTGTGAAGTTGCTGGATATTGGTGGGAACTGGAACACGCTGTTCTTCGCGTCAATCCAGAGCATCCCAAACACGCTCAATGGGTGACGTGTCTGGTGAGTTTGCAGGCCATGGCAGAAATGGGGCATTTTCAGATTCCAGGAATTGTGTGCAGATCCTTGCGACATGGGGCCGTGCATTATCATGCTGAAACAAAATGGCACGACAATGGCTCTCAGGATCTCATCACAGTATCTCTATGCATTCAAATTGTCATTAATAACATGCAATTGTGGTCATTGTCTGTAGCTTATGCCTGCTCATACCATAGCCCCAACGCCACCATGGGGAACTCTGTTCACAACGTTGACATCAATAAACTGCTTGTCCACACAACACCTTCTGCCCGGGACAGTTGAAACCGGGATTCATCCGTGAAGAGCACACTTCTCCAGCGTGCCAGTGGCCATCGAAGGTCAGCATTTGCCCACTGAAGTCAGTTACAACGCTGAACTTCAGTCAGGTCAAGACCCTGGTGAGGAACGACGAACACGCAGATGAAACGGTTTATGCAGAAATTCTTTTTTTGTGCAATTCCATCAGCTGTCTGCGTGGCTGGTCTCAGATGATCCCACAGGTGAAGACTGATGTGGAGGTCCTGGGCTGACGTTGTTACGCATGGTCTGTGGTTGAGGCCGGTTGGACGTACTGCCAAATTCTCTAAAACAATGTTGGAGGCGGCTTATAGTAGAGAAATGTATATTTAATTATCTGGAAACAGCTCTGTTGGACATTCTTGCAGTCAGCATTCCAATTGTACGCTCCCTCAAAACTTGAGACATCTGTAGCATTGAGTTTTGTGACAAAACTGCACATTTTAGAGCAGTCTTTTATTGTCCCCTGCACAAGGTGCACCTGTATTGATCATGCTGTTTAATCAGCTTCTTGATATGCTACACCTGTCAGGTGGATGGATTATCTTGGCAAAGGAGAAATGCTCACTAACAGGGATGCTAGATAAATAAGCTTTTATTATTTCAGCTCATGAGACATGGGACCCAAGCACGTTTTATATTTTTGACTCTGGGTCTGGCGTGTCCCTAAACAACAGGAAGCAGATTGTACAGTCAACTTTCCTGCCGTTTCTTGACTACGGTGACACCATTTACCAGAATGCAGCAGCCACTACTCTTAAACCTTTGGATTCTGTCTACAATAGCTCCCTTTGCTTAATCACAGATGTTGTTTTTTTTACTCATCACTGCTTCCTGTATCAAAAGGCTGGCTGGTTCTCATTAGTCCCTTAGATCACTTCACTATCTCCTTTTGTTGTTTACAAAGCTCTACTACCCAAGCTTCCCACCGACCTCACGTTCGTTATTGATGTGTAAAATCAGCATATCAAACCTGGTCACAGGGTTTTGGTGAACTCTTGACGTTCCACTGGTCTTCAGCAATTTAGGTAAATCCACTGATAGTTGTAATGTGCCTCTCTGCTGTGACAATTTGCAGAACTCATTACAATTGGATGTTCTGGTGCCGCTCAGACAGTTTCGGGTTGATTGAGGACCTAGTAGCTGAGCTGTTGTTCATCAACGTTGTGTTTTTGTTTTACCTTGTGTTTTGGTTGTTGTATTGCTTTGATCAGAGCAGCCATGGGAATGAGACCCTGGTCTCTATGGGTCTTTCCTGAAGAAATAAAGAAGGATTTGTTTAATAATAACTGGGAGTTTTTCACGCCAAGATGTGTTATTGTGTTTGGTAAACATTTGTGATGATGTGGATCAGTGAATGAGATCACTCAGGCAGATAAATAAACAATTTGTCTTAGGTTTACCGGCAGCTGTGTGTGTGTGTGTGTGTGTGTGTGTGTGTGTGTGTGTGTGTGTGGTTTCTTCACCCATGGGAAATAGCTAACCTGTGTAATGAAGTGGTTAATACACAGGAAACGACACACAGTTGTGTAAAGAAAACTCCAGTACACGTTATTTGTCCTTCCTGATTTCACAGTTAAATGGAACAAAGTGGTTGCTAACCAAACCACATCCTGGTGATGAGTTGCCATGAGTTACCAGACATACAGATGGACAGATATGAGAGAACTGTATCCGCTCCCTGTCCCTCCCCGGTGTCCTTTCGGATGGCGCTGTATTTCAAGTCCTTGATCAAGTCTGTGGCAAGGTGCTACCATAAGGGATCAAAATCTGAGGAGTTCCAGGCAGGGAGGGAAGGAGGAGGAATGGGGAGGGAGGGAGGCAGGGGATAGTCCCAGGCCAACTGGTGGCAGGCAGGTAGGGGAGGGAGGAGGGCGGGAGGAAGGGGGAGGGAGGGAGGCAGGGGATAGTCCTAGGCCAACTGGTGGCAGGCAGGTAGGGGAGGGAGGAGGGCGGGAGGAAGGTGAGGGAGGGAGGCAGGGGATAGTCCCAGGCCAACTGGTGGCAGGCAGGTAGGGGAGGAAGGAGAGGCGGGAGGAAGGGGAGGGAGGGAGGCAGGGGATAGTCCCAGGCAGACTGGTGGCAGGCAGGTAGGGGAGGGAGGAGAGGCGGGAGGAAGGGGAGGGAGGGAGGCAGGGGATAGTCCCAGGCCAACTGGTGGCAGGCAGGTAGGGGAGGAAGGAGAGGCGGGAGGAAGGGGAGGGAGGGAGGCAGGGGATAGTCCCAGGCCAACTGGTGGCAGGCAGGTAGGGGAGGAAGGAGAGGCGGGAGGAAGGGGAGGGAGGGAGGCAGGTGAGAGTCCCAGGCCAACTGGTGGCAGGCAGGTAGGGGAGGGAGGAGAGGCGGGAGGAAGGGGAGGGAGGCAGGGGATAGTCCCAGGCCAACTGGTGGCAGGCAGGTAGGGGAGGGAGGAGAGGAGGGAGGAAGGTGAGGGAGGGAGGCAGGGGATAGTCCCAGGCCAACTGGTGGCAGGCAGGTAGGGGAGGGAGGAGAGGAGGGAGGAAGGGGAGGGAGGGAGGCAGGGGATAGTCCCAGGCCAACTGGTGGCAGGCAGGTAGGGGAGGGAGGAGAGGCGGGAGGAAGGTGAGGGAGGGAGGCAGGGGATAGTCCCAGGCCAACTGGTGACAGGCAGGTAGGGGAGGGAGGAGAGACGGGAGGAAGAGGAGGGAGGGAGGCAGGGGATAGTCCCAGGCCAACTGGTGGCAGGCAGGTAGGGGAGGGAGGAGAGGCGGGAGGAAGGGGAGGGAGGGAGGCAGGGGATAGTCCCAGGCCAACTGGTGGCAGGCAGGTAGGGGAGGAAGGAGAGGCGGGAGGAAGGGGAGGGAGGGAGGCAGGGGATAGTCCCAGGCCAACTGGTGGCAGGCAGGTAGGGGAGGAAGGAGAGGCGGGAGGAAGGTGAGGGAGGGAGGCAGGGGATAGTCCCAGGCCAACTGGTGGCAGGCAGGTAGGGGAGGGAGGAGTGCGGGAGGAAGGGGAGGGAGGGAGGCAGGGGATAGTCCCAGGCCAACTGGTGGCAGGCAGGTAGGGGAGGGAGGAGTGCGGGAGGAAGGTGAGGGAGGGAGGCAGGGGATAGTCCCAGGCCAACTGGTGGCAGGCAGGTAGGGGAGGAAGGAGAGGAGGGAGGGAGGCAGGTGAGAGTCCCAGGCCAACTGGTGGCAGGCAGGTAGGGGAGGAAGGAGAGGCGGGAGGAAGGTGAGGGAGGGAGGCAGGGGATAGTCCCAGGCCAACTGGTGGCAGGCAGGTAGGGGAGGAAGGAGAGGCGGGAGGAAGGTGAGGGAGGGAGGCAGGGGATAGTCCCAGGCCAACTGGTGGCAGGCAGGTAGGGGAGGGAGGAGTGCGGGAGGAAGGGGAGGGAGGGAGGCAGGGGATAGTCCCAGGCCAACTGGTGGCAGGCAGGTAGGGGAGGGAGGAGTGCGGGAGGAAGGTGAGGGAGGGAGGCAGGGGATAGTCCCAGGCCAACTGGTGGCAGGCAGGTAGGGGAGGAAGGAGAGGAGGGAGGGAGGCAGGTGAGAGTCCCAGGCCAACTGGTGGCAGGCAGGTAGGGGAGGGAGGAGGGCGGGAGGAAGGTGAGGGAGGGAGGCAGGGGATAGTCCCAGGCCAACTGGTGGCAGGCAGGTAGGGGAGGGAGGAGAGGCGGGAGGAAGGGGAGGGAGGGAGGCAGGGGATAGTCCCAGGCCAACTGGTGGCAGGCAGGTAGGGGAGGGAGGAGAGACGGGAGGAAGGTGAGGGAGGGAGGCAGGGGAGAGTCCCAGGCCAACTGGTGGCAGGCAGGTAGGGGAGGGAGGAGAGACGGGAGGAAGGGGAGGGAGGGAGGCAGGGGATAGTCCCAGGCCAACTGGTGGCAGGCAGGTAGGGGAGGGAGGAGAGACGGGAGGAAGGTGAGGGAGGGAGGCAGGTGATAGTCCCAGGCCAACTGGTGGCAGGCAGGTAGGGGAGGGAGGAGAGACGGGAGGAAGGGGAGGGAGGGAGGCAGGGGATAGTCCCAGGCCAACTGGTGGTAGGCAAGTAGGGGAGGAAGGAGAGGCGGGAGGAAGGTGAGGGAGGGAGGCAGGGGATAGTCCCAGGCCAACTGGTGGCAGGCAGGTAGGGGAGGGAGGAGAGGAGGGAGGAAGGTGGGGGAGGGAGGCAGAGGAGAGTCCCAGGCAGACTGGTGGCAGGCAGGTAGGGGAGGGAGGAGAGGAGGGAGGAAGGTGAGGGAGGGAGGCAGGGGAGAGTCCCAGGCAGACTGGTGGCAGGCAGGTAGGGGAGGGAGGAGAGGAGGGAGGAAGGTGGGGGAGGGAGGCAGGGGAGAGTCCCAGGCAGACTGGTGGCAGGCAGGTAGGGGAGGGAGGAGAGGCGGGAGGAAGGGGAGGGAGGGAGGCAGGGGATAGTCCCAGGCCAACTGGTGGCAGGCAGGTAGGGGAGGGAGGAGGGCGGGAGGAAGGTGAGGGAGGGAGGCAGGGGATAGTCCCAGGCCAACTGGTGGCAGGCAGGTAGGGGAGGGAGGAGAGACGGGAGGAAGGGGAGGGAGGGAGGCAGGGGATAGTCCCAGGCCAACTGGTGGCAGGCAGGTAGGGGAGGGAGGAGGGCGGGAGGAAGGGGAGGGAGGGAGGCAGGGGATAGTCCCAGGCAGACTGGTGGCAGGCAGGTAGGGGAGGGAGGAGAGACGGGAGGAAGAGGAGGGAGGGAGGCAGGGGATAGTCCCAGGCCAACTGGTGGCAGGCAGGTAGGGGAGGAAGGAGAGGCGGGAGGAAGGGGAGGGAGGGAGGCAGGGGATAGTCCCAGGCCAACTGGTGGCAGGCAGGTAGGGGAGGGAGGAGAGACGGGAGGAAGGTGAGGGAGGGAGGCAGGGGATAGTCCCAGGCCAACTGGTGGCAGGCAGGTAGGGGAGGGAGGAGGGCGGGAGGAAGGTGAGGGAGGGAGGCAGGGGATAGTCCCAGGCCAACTGGTGGCAGGCAGGTAGGGGAGGGAGGAGAGGCGGGAGGAAGGTGAGGGAGGGAGGCAGGGGATAGTCCCAGGCCAACTGGTGGCAGGCAGGTAGGGGAGGAAGGGGAGGCGGGAGGAAGGTGAGGGAGGGAGGCAGGCGATAGTCCCAGGCCAACTGGTGGCAGGCAGGTAGGGGAGGAAGGGGAGGCGGGAGGAAGGTGAGGGAGGGAGGCAGGGGATAGTCCCAGGCCAACTGGTGGCAGGCAGGTAGGGGAGGGAGGAGAGACGGGAGGAAGGTGAGGGAGGGAGGCAGGGGATAGTCCCAGGCCAACTGGTGGCAGGCAGGTAGGGGAGGGAGGAGGGCGGGAGGAAGGTGAGGGAGGGAGGCAGGGGATAGTCCCAGGCCAACTGGTGGCAGGCAGGTAGGGGAGGAAGGGGAGGCGGGAGGAAGGTGAGGGAGGGAGGCAGGGGATAGTCCCAGGCCAACTGGTGGCAGGCAGGTAGGGGAGGGAGGAGGGGGGGGGAGGAAGGTGAGGGAGGGAGGCAGGGGATAGTCCCAGGCCAACTGGTGGCAGGCAGGTAGGGGAGGGAGGAGAGGCGGGAGGAAGGTGAGGGAGGGAGGCAGAGGATAGTCCCAGGCCAACTGGTGGCAGGCAGGTAGGGGAGGGAGGAGAGGCGGGAGGAAGGTGAGGGAGGGAGGCAGGTGATAGTCCCAGGCCAACTGGTGGCAGGCAGGTAGGGGAGGAAGGAGAGGCGGGAGGAAGGTGAGGGAGGGAGGCAGGTGAGAGTCCCAGGCAGACTGGTTGGAGGCAGCCGGGGGAGGGAGGAGAGACGGGAGGAAGGGGAGGGAGGGAGGCAGGTGAGAGTCCCAGGCAGACTGGTTGGAGGCAGCCGGGGGAGGGAGGCAGGGTGGGCCACCACAGAGCACAGTGAAGAGGAGTGTAGAGAAGAGGGCAGGCAGGGGAGAGAGGTAGGGGAGAGGGAGGACAGGAGGGGGCGGTGGTCTTTGATGACCGAAAGAAAGTCCCCGGGGTCATGAATGTTTCAGCGGGCTGATCGGCACTGCAGTGTTACAAAAACTCATACAGGTGTAAGGAAGCAGGTTGTCACAAACATCTGTTCAGCATGGGGACCTCAGGGTCTTTCCCTCGCTCCTCTCTCTCCCTCCATCCGTCTATCCCTCCCTCCCTCCTTCTCTGAGCCCCGCAAACCAGGCTGCTGCAGTGGAGAGAGAGTGCAAAGAGAGAGTGGGAAAGAGAAATAGTGCAGAGGGAGAGAGCCCCAGGACCACGGCTGGGGAGAGAAAGAAAGAAAGAGCGGGTGGAGGGGAATGGAGCGAGAGAGAGGGGAAAACGAACAGCTAGTTTTTTGGTCTCACATTTAACGCCCGAGGGCGTGCAACACCAAAGGTAGAGCGGGGGTTGGCCACAGCTGTGGTGCGGCTCTCGCCCCAGGGCAGGGGAGCAGAGATCTGATGTGGTTTGACTGTGTTGTCGTGGAGACCGGGGAGACAGGGAGCCACTTCAGAGCCAAGTTAGCAACCCAACATCTGCCGCTAAGTTTTAGCCCTGCTAGGGATCCACTGGGAACAGCAGGTAGAGAAAGAGAGGGATGGAGGGAGGGATGAAGGGAAGGATGGAGGGAGGGAGAGAGAGGGAAGGCTGGCCTTACTATGCTGCTGGTGCTGTGACTGAATATATCAGTGGATGGAGTACCAGCCTAAAGCATGTTTTGATTGAACTCAGGGAAGGTAAGATACATTTTGAAAGTTCATGTTATGGATTTGATTTCATGGTTTTTATTTTTTTCTCACAAATAAATAAAATAAATGAAAGGGAGCTTGATGAAGGAAACAGAAAGGGAGCTTTACAGCACACCTCTCTCCTACTAGAAGGGAGCTTTATAGCACACCTCTCCCCTACTAGAAGGGAGCTTTATAGCACACCTCTCTCCTACTAGAAGGGAGCTTTATAGCACACCTCTCCCCTACTAGAAGGGAGCTTTATAGCACACCTCTCTCCTACTAGAAGGGAGCTTTATAGCACACCTCTCCCCTACTAGAAGGGAGCTTTACAGCACACCTCTCCCCTACTAGAAGGGAGCTTTACAGCACACCTCTCCCCTACTAGAAGGGAGCTTTACAGCACACCTCTCCCCTACTAGAAGGGAGCTTTATAGAACACCTCTCCCCTACTAGAAGGGAGCTTTACAGCACACCTCTCCCCTACTAGAAGGGAGCTTTACAGCACACCTCTCCCCTACTAGAAGGGAGCTTTATAGCACACCTCTCCCCTACTAGAAGGGAGCTTTACAGCACACCTCTCCCCTACTAGAAGGGAGCTTTACAGCACACCTCTCCCCTACTAGAAGGGAGCTTTACAGCACACCTCTCCCCTACTAGAAGGGAGCTTTATAGAACACCTCTCCCCTACTAGAAGGGAGCTTTACAGCACACCTCTCCCCTACTAGAAGGGAGCTTTACAGCACACCTCTCCCCTACTAGAAGGGAGCTTTACAGCACATCTCTCCCCTACTAGAAGGGAGCTTTACAGCACATCTCTCCCCTACTAGAAGGGAGCTTTATAGCACACCTCTCTCCTACTAGAAGGGAGCTTTATAGCACACCTCTTCCCTACTAGAAGGGAGCTTTACAGCACACCTCTCCCCTACTAGAAGGGAGCTTTATAGAACACCTCTCCCCTACTAGAAGGGAGCTTTACAGCACACCTCTCCCCTACTAGAAGGGAGCTTTATAGAACACCTCTCCCCTACTAGAAGGGAGCTTTACAGCACACCTCTCCCCTACTAGAAGGGAGCTTTACAGCACACCTCTCCCCTACTAGAAGGGAGCTTTACAGCACACCTCTCCCCTACTAGAAGGGAGCTTTATAGAACACCTCTCCCCTACTAGAAGGGAGCTTTACAGCACACCTCTCCCCTACTAGAAGGGAGCTTTACAGCACACCTCTCCCCTACTAGAAGGGAGCTTTACAGCACATCTCTCCCCTACTAGAAGGGAGCTTTACAGCACATCTCTCCCCTACTAAAAGCTATAGATCGGGCCATTGTTCAAGACGTATAATGTCAATTGATCCCCCTGAATACATTGTAGCCTATTGAAATCATGGCAGTGATAACACATACCTTATTAGCTGCATTTTTACAGATGTACTGCCGGTCTCCTTAGGGCAGGCTTGTAATGAGGTGGAAATACAGACCTCAGACAAGACAACATGTTAGACAGTACTGGGCCTTCTCTCTCTCTCTCTCTTTCTCTCTTTCTCTCTCTTTCTCTCTCTCTCTCTCTCTTTCTCTCTCTCTCAGTCTCTTTCTCTCTCTCTCAGTCTCTTTCTCCCTCTCTCTCTCTCTTTCTCTCTCTCTCAGTCTCTTTCTCCCTCTCTCTCCCTCTCTCCCCCTCTCGCTCTCCCGCTGTCTCTCGCTCTCTCGCTTTCTCGCTCTCTCGCTCTCACTCTCCTTGTCTCTCTCTTTGTCTCTTTCTCTTTCCTGTATCTCTCACCTCTCTTTGTTTAACTGTGTCCCCTTGTCTCCCAGTCTGAGACACTTAACAGCCATCAGTCATGTTGTGAACACTGCTCTGAGACCTGTTTACTTAAGTAACTGATAGCAGGAGCATTCAGGAAATACTGTCAATCAGATGGAGTAAGGGAGGGATAGAGGGAGGGGGAGGGGTAAGGGGAGGGAGGGAGGGAGGGAGGAAGAGGGAGGGGAGGGAGGGGAGGGAAGAGGGAGGGAGAGGAGGGGAAGAGGGAGGAAGGGAGGGATAGAGGGAGGGGGAGGGGTAAGAGGGAGGGAGGGAGGGGAAGAGGGAGGAAGGAATAGAGGGAGGGGGAGGGGTAAGAGGGAGGGAGGGAGGGAGTGAGGGAGGGGGAGGGGTAAGAGGGAGGGAGGAATAGAGGGAGGGGGAGGGGTAAGAGGGAGGGAGGGAGGGGAAGAGGGAGGAAGGGAGGGAGTGAGGGAGGGAGGGAGTGAGGGAGGGAGGGAGGGGTAAGAGGGAGGGACAGGAGGGAGGGAGAGGAGGAAGGGAGGCAGGGAGGGAGGGAGGGAGGCAGGGAGGGAGGGAGGCAGGGTGGGAGGGAGGCAGGGATGAGACAGAGAAAGGAAGAGGAGGAGGAAAGGGTGGTAATCTATGTTGGCATAGGGCAGGCTGAGGGGCACCAGGGTTACGAAGCATGGCATACTGTAGCCTGACTGGGTTGGGCTTGGCTTGGCATGGGTTGGTGTTCCCTGAAGTCCCAGTCATGGACATGGCCAGGCGTATGGCACCGTGTATCACTCTGTCTGCAGCACAGATTAGTAGTGTGACTCTCTCTTACTAGAGAGGACTGGATCAGGCTTGAGAGAGCCAGCCACATAGTTGACTGTTTCACTGTTTGTTTGTGTACAGAGTGAGTCACTGTAGCAGACCGGCTGATGGACTGGAGTGTCAGTACAGGCCACTGAAAGGCCAACACGTTCAGCAGGACTGATGGAGAATGGCAATGGATTCCAATCGATTCAATGGATTCCAATCGATTCAATGGATTCCAATCGATTCAATGGATTCCAATCGATTCAATGGATTCCAATCGATTCAATGGATTCCAATCGATTCAATGGTATTTTAGTCCTTCATGAGTTCTATATTTCAAATCAGATCTTTGTTTCCACCTGTAAATATTGCATTGTTATCGGCCATCAAAACTACACAGTTTAATATCCAGCAGGATTGGAAATAATTTGGCAGTGGATATTAGGTTGGAACGAGCCACCAGATCAGAGAGCATGACATTAAGTCATTAACAGGCTAATTGGAATGAAGCCATGGTGTCAGGAACAACATAGCATTTTAAAACAACAGAACATTGTTTTGTTTCACATTTGACTTTACTAAGTGGTGGCCGTCACCCCTTAGTTGTTGTTGTTGTTCTCAGTTGTTCTCAGTTATTTTCAGTTGTTGTTAGTTGTTGTCAGTTGTTGTTAGTTGTTGTCAGTTGTTGTTAGTTGTTCTCAGATGTTGTTATTAGTTGTTGTCAGTTGTTCTCCATTGTTGTTGTTAGTTTTTGTCAGTTGTTCTCAGTTGTTGTTAGTTGTTCTCAGTTGTTCTCAGTTGTTGTCAGTTGGTGTCAGTTGTTCTCAGTTGTTGTCAGTTGTTGTCAGTTGTTGTCAGTTGTTGTCAGTTGTTCTCAGTTGTTGTTAGTTGTTGTCAGTTGTTGTTAGTTGTTCTCAGTTGTTCTCAGTTGTTGTTAGTTGTTCTCAGTTGTTCTCAGTTGTTCTCCATTGTTGTTAGATGTTGTTAGTTGTTGTTAGTTGTTGTCAGTTCTAAGTTGTTGTTAGTTGTTCTCAGTTGTTGTTAGTTGTTCTCAGTTGTTGTTAGTTGTTCTCAGTTGTTGTTAGTTGTTGTCAGTTCTCAGTTGTTGTTAGTTGTTCTCAGTTGTTGTCAGTTGTTGTTAGTTGTTCTCAGTTGTTGTTAGTTGTTCTCAGTTGTTGTTAGTTGTTGTCAGTTGTTGTCAGTTGTTCTCAGTTGTTGTTAGTTGTTGTTAGTTGTTCTCAGTTCTCAGTTGTTGTCAGTTGTTGTTAGTTGTTCTCAGTTGTTGTTAGTTGTTGTTAGTTGTTCTCAGTTGTTGTCAGTTGTTCTCAGTTGTTGTTAGTTGTTTTCAGTTGTTCTCAGTTGTTGTCAGTTGTTGTTAGTTGTTGTTGTTAGTTGTTGTCAGTTGTTGTTAGTTGTTCTCAGTTGTTGTTAGTTGTTGTTAGTTGTTGTTATGTTGTTCTCAGTTGTTCTCAGTTCTTGTTAGTTGTTCTAACAACAACGTTTTGGGTGGTTGTGGGGGGATGGGGTGGTGAGGTGGTGGTTGTGGGGTGGTCAGGTGGTGGTTGTGGGGTGGTGGTTGTGGGGTGGTCAGGTGGTGGTGAGGTGGTGAGGTGGTAGTTGTGGGGTGGTCAGGTGGTGGTGGTGGTTGTGGTTGTGGGGTGGTCAGGTGGTGGTGGTGGTTGTGTGGTGGTTGTGGGGTGGTGAGGTGGTGGTTGTGAGGTGGTGGTTGTGGGGTGGTCAGGTGGTGGTTGTGGTGGTGGTGGTGGGAGGTTGAAGGAAGAAGTACAAAGGTGGGAGAGAGAAAATAACAGGATACAAAATTATGGAGAGAGAGGGAAAGAGAGGGAAAGAGAGGGAGGGAGGGAGTTAGGGAGGTAGGGAGGGAGACAGAGAGAGATGAGAGACAAAGATGAGGTCCATAATTATTAATTACATTTCTTGAGTCATTAGATTTCTCCCAAACATTTTATTCTTAATAAAACCCTCATGATTTTATGAGAATAAATAAAAATGTTTAGCAGGAATTAAATCTTTCTAGTTAATTGTGCCTGTATTGTGGAAAAGTCAAACATGGCGTACAATATAAATTAAATTCAGCAAAATAAGCTGTTTATCAGATGTGGATATCAGCTCAGGACCATTTTAATATATTTTAATATATTTTATCTGCTTTTGCAGATTCCAGCTTCTTTTCCAAGTAATTTTCATTGTCCGGTTTAAAGCTTTATTTTCTTCAGCCTTAATCCAATCCATTACATAGTTTATGATTTTAATATTCTTATACGTTGAATGATGTTTTTGTGTGTTTTCAGAGCACATGTTGTTTTTTTGTTGTTGTCTGGGGGTCCACATGGTTTGGAAATCCCTCCATCTCTCTTCTCCCTCCCTCTCTCTTCTCCCTTCGTCTCTCTTCTCTATCCCTCTCTCTTCTCCCTCCCTATCTCTCTACTTCCTCTCTCTCTTCTCCCTCCCTCTCTCTCTCTTCTCCCTCCCTCTCTCTCTCTTCTCCCTCTCTCTCTCTTCTCCCTCTCTCTTCTCCCTCCCTCTCTCTTCTCCCTCTCTCTCTCCTCCCTCCCTCTCTCTTCTCCCTCTCTCTCTTCTCCCTCTCTTTCTCTTCTCCCTCTCTCTCTCTTCTCCCTCTCTCTCTCTTCTCCCTCCCTCTCTCTTCTCCCTCCCTCTCTCTTCTTCCTCCCTCTCTCTTCTCCCTCCCTCTCTCTTCTCCCTCCCTCTCTCTTCTCCCTCTCTCTCTTCTCCCTCCCTCTCTCTTCTCCCTCCCTCTCTCTTCTCCATCTCTCTTCTCCCTCCCTCTCTCTTCTCCCTCTCTCTCTCTTCTCCCTCCCTCTCTCTTCTCCCTCCCTCTCTCTTCTCCCTCCCTCTCTCTTCTCCCTCCCTCTCTCTTCTCCCTCCCTCTCTCTTCTCCCTCCCTCTCTCTTCTCCCTCCCTTTCCCTTCCTGTCCTTTTTTCTTCTCTCCATTTGTATGTCTGTTTTTGATTGGTTAGTTAGGAATAGGCTGGTACCTGCAGTTTGAACAGGGGGGGGGGGGTGTTTGGCGTCTCCGTTAGCTAGTTGTCCCTACGTCCCCCTCTCTGCTGCCTGATCAGATGTGACCTGCTGTACCCAGCGCTTTTTCACCCACAATCCTTCAGACTGGCCGTGACACACACCGTTACACACACACACACACCGAGACCCCCCCCCCACCCCCACCCCCCATCACCTATTAAAATCAAAGCCCTGGTTGGGCGCTGCGCGCTGGAACGCTAGATTTAATTATAGTACATTATTGTTAATGTCAGCGTTACGGGAGAAGAGGACCTCTCTCTCTGTCTGTCTGTCGCACGCATTAGGCTACTCTCAGACAGATGTATACAGGAATCACACGCAGTCTCAGTAATCTATTCTAATGCAACCCTCATCCAAGTCCCCTTGATTTGAATGTTTAAAAAGATGTAACCACGGGTTACGGGTATTTGTGTTATGCGGCGAATATGTTTTGGGTGAATATTCAATGATGCTAGTGTTTTTTTATGCATTAATGTAATGGTGTGTTGACGCTCGCTAACATGTTTTGAAGGCCCTATCGGGGAAATCTCATCAGCAGTTGTTATGAGTAAAATGCACTTGATTTATGATAAGAAATACTGTATTCAAATAAACATATACTGTATTAGGTCTCTTCAAACTCATCGTGTAACAAAATAAACATTACCTTTGTTATTGTCTCCTGAAAGAGGGAGTCATTTTGTAGAATAGTTTGGTTTTGGTTACAGATGAGGAAATTATAGTTCTGTAAGAGAGAATGTTTAAATATAATTCCAATAATTATTTGTTGACAACTTGAAGTAATTATATTATATCTACTCCTATTATAAATTAATATTCTAAAAAAAAAAAAAACGGAATTAATTCCTTTAAAGATGTTATGTTTCTTGCCTTCGGTGTTGAATTGAGTTTCTGCATTTTATCAGTTATTTATTTCTGTATAGTCTAATTTTGTTTGTGTCTCTTTGAGACTGTAAAGCCCGGGGTATGTTTTAGCAGACGTCTAGTGTACAGCTGATTTATGACAACGTCTTGGACTAAATAGGCAGCCTACTGAGCCTACAACTGCTATTGTGAACGGAATAGACCGCATAGTGAGCAGTGGAGTGGCACAAATCTTCCTCTATTCATCATTATGGTTTGTAGTCCGGTGTAACACACACACATGCACACGCACGCACACGCATACACACACACACACACACACACACACACACACACACACACACACACACACACACACACACACACACACACACACACACACACACACACACACACACACACACACACACACACACACACACACACACACACACACACACACACACACAGGAGTGACATTATATAACTAAGTATAGATTGCCCAGCGTAGAGTAGAGGAGGAGACCACTGGTAAGTTAGCTGGTTGAGTATCAGTCTCCAAAGTGATGAGAATTAGCCGTGATCTAGTGGCGACCCGTCAGACAGACCTGTCACTGACTGGGCTGCCAAGACACACGCAGGCAGACACACACACACACACACACACACTAGCCGTGATCTAGTGGCGACCCGTCAAACACGTCACTGACTGGCTGCCAAGAGGTCACCCTTCACCCAATTACTGCCCTGCATTTCGTTAACTCCTTCCTGTCCGCCTGGCAACCACCCAGGCCACAGCCACCGATTTAGTTATTTAATTAGCTTGATTATGCAAATGGACGTTATCATGCATATGAACGGCTCTAGACCTCTTTTTCTTGTAGTAAACTGTATGCTGGACAACTATTAAAAGCAGTTTTATTTCTATTTGACACTAATTAATTGCACTCGTTAAAGCATGACTGTTGCTGCTCGCTCCTTCGTGAGGTTAAATGATCTCAAGCGGGAAGTTAACTGTCCACCAACACAAAGAAGTGTTCTTCTGGGCTCCTGCAGCTGTAACAAGGCCTTGGACCAGTTCTTATACTGAGGCTACAGTAAATCTTCATTATATTTTTTACATTTTAAACTGATCTTAGACCAGTTCTTATTCTGAGGCTATAGAAAATCTTCATTATATTTTTTACATTTTAAACTGATCTTAGACCAGTTCTTATACTGAGGCTATAGTAAATATTCATTATATTTTTTACCTTTTAAACTGATCTAAGACCAGTTCTTATACTGAGGCTATAGTAAATCTTCATTATATTTTTTACATTTTAAACTGATCTTAGACCAGTTCTTATACTGAGGCTATAGTAAATCTTCATTATATTTTTTTTACTTTTAAACTGATCTTAGACCAGTTCTTATACTGTGGCGAGAGTAAATCTTCATTATATTTTTTACCTTTTAAACTGATCTTAGACCAGTTCTTCTACTGAGGCTATAGTATCTTCATGTTATTTTTGACCTTTTAAACTGATCTTAGACCAGTTCCTGTAACGTGGCTACAGTAGATGTGTAACCTCCCACAGCTTAATGTGAAAGGTGTGAAATCAAAGTTTATTGGTCTCATATACAGATTTTTTTAAAATTTGTATTATTATTATTATTATTTATTTTTAACCTTTATTTAACTAGACAAGTCAGTTAAGAACAACTTTTTATTTTCAATGACAGCCTAGGAACAGTGGGTTAACTGCCTTGTTCAGGGGCAGAAATACAGATTTGTACCTTGCCAGCTCAGGGATTTGATCTTGCAACTTTTCAGTTACTAGTCCAATGCTCTAACCACTAGGCTACCTGCCTCCCCAGATATGCAGATGTTCAAATCAAATTGTATTGGTCACATATACATGGTTAGCAGATGTTAATACAAGTGTAGCTAAATGCTTGTGTTTCTAGCTCCAACAGTGCAGTACTACCTTGCTAAATGCTTGTGTTCCTAGCTCCAACAGTAATACCTAGCTAAATGCTTGTGTTCCTAGCTCCAACAGTAATACCTAGCTAAATGCTTGTGTTCCTAGCTCCAACAGTAATACCTAGCTAAATGCTTGTGTGTCTAGCTCCAACAGTAATACCTAGCTAAATGCTTGTGTTCCTAGCTCCAAAAGTAGTACCTAACTAAATGCTTGTGTTCCTAGCTCCAACAGTGCAGTACATCCTGGCTAAATGCTTGTGTTCCTGGCTCCAACAGTGCAGTACCACCTAGCTAAATGCTTGTGTTTCTAGCTCCAACATAAATACCTAACTAAATGCTTGTGTTCCTAGCTCCAACAGTGCAGTACCACCTAGCTAAATGCTTGTGTTTCTAGCTCCAACATAAATACCTAACTAAATGCTTGTGTTCCTAGCTCCAACAGTGCAGTACCACCTAGCTAAATGCTTGTGTTTCTAGCTCCAACAGTAATACCTAACTAAATGCTTGTGTTCCTAGCTCCAACATAAATACCTAACTAAATGCTTGTGTTCCTAGCGCCAACATAAATACCTAACTAAATGCTTGTGTTCCTAGCTCCAACAGTAATACCTAGCTAAATGCTTGTGTTTCTAGCTCCAACATAAATACCTAACTAAATGCTTGTGTTTCTAGCTCCAACAGTAATACCTAGCTAAATGCTTGTGTTTCTAGCTCCAACATAAATACCTAACTAAATGCTTGTGTTTCTAGCTCCAACAGTAATACCTAGCTAAATGCTTGTGTTTCTAGCTCCAACATAAATACCTAACTAAATGCTTGTGTTTCTAGCTCCAACAGTAATACCTAGCTAAATGCTTGTGTTTCTAGCTCCAACATAAAAACCTAACTAAATGCATGTGTTTCTAGCTCCAACAGTAATACCTAGCTAAATGCATGTGTTTCTAGCTCCAACATAAATACCTAACTAAATGCTTGTGTTTCTAGCTCCAACAGTAATACCTAGCTAAATGCTTGTGTTTCTAGCTCCAACATAAATACCTAACTAAATGCTTGTGTTCCTAGCTCCAACAGTAATACCTAGCTAAATGCTTGTGTTCCTAGCTCCAACAGTAATACCTAGCTAAATGCTTGTGTTCCTAGCTCCAACAGTAGTACCTAACTAAATGCTTGTGTTCCTAGCTCCAACAGTGCAGTACTTCCTGGCTAAATGATTGTGTTCCTGGCTCCAACAGTGCAGTACCACCTAGCTAAATGCTTGTGTTCCTGGCTCCAACAGTAATACCTAGCTAAATGCTTGTGTTCCTAGCTCCAACAGTAGTACCTAACTAAATGCTTGTGTTCCTAGCTCCAACAGTGCAGTACATACTGGCTAAATGCTTGTGTTCCTGGCTCCAACAGTGCAGTACCACCTAGCTAAATGCTTGTGTTTCTAGCTCCAACATAAATACCTAACTAAATGCTTGTGTTCTTATCTCCAACAGTGCAGTACCACCTAGCTAAATGCTTGTGTTTCTAGCTCCAACAGTAATACCTAACTAAATGCTTGTGTTCCTAGCTCCAACAGTAATACCTAGCTAAATGCTTGTGTTCCTAGCTCCAACAGTAATACCTAACTAAATGCTTGTGTTCCTAGCTCCAACAGTAATACCTAGCTAAATGCTTGTGTTCCTAGCTCCAACAGTAATACCTAGCTAAATGCTTGTGTGTCTAGCTCCAACAGTAATTCCTAGCTAAATGCTTGTGTTCCTAGCTCCAACAGTAATACCTAGCTAAATGCTCGTGTGTCTAGCTCCAACAGTAATTACTAACTAAATGTGTGTGTTTCTAGCTCCAACAGTAATACCTAGCTAAATGCTTGTGTTTCTAGCTCCAACATAAATACCTAACTAAATGCTTGTGTTTCTAGCTCCAACAGTAATACCTAGCTAAATGCTTGTGTTCCTAGCTCCAACAGTAATACCTAGCTAAATGCTTGTGTTCCTAGCTCCAACAGTAGTACCTAACTAAATGCTTGTGTTCCTAGCTCCAACAGTGCAGTACTTCCTGGCTAAATGCTTGTGTTCCTGGCTCCAACAGTGCAGTACCACCTAGCTAAATGCTTGTGTTCCTAGCTCCAACAGTAATACCTAGCTAAATGCTTGTGTTCCTAGCTCCAACAGTAATACCTAGCTAAATGCTTGTGTTTCTAGCTCCAACATAAATACCTAACTAAATGCTTGTGTTTCTAGCTCCAACAGTAATACCTAGCTAAATGCTTGTGTTTCTAGCTCCAACATAAATACCTAACTAAATGCTTGTGTTTCTAGCTCCAACAGTAATACCTAGCTAAATGCTTGTGTTTCTAGCTCCAACATAAATACCTAACTAAATGCTTGTGTTTCTAGCTCCAACAGTAATACCTAGCTAAATGCTTGTGTTTCTAGCTCCAACATAAAAACCTAACTAAATGCATGTGTTTCTAGCTCCAACAGTAATACCTAGCTAAATGCATGTGTTTCTAGCTCCAACATAAATACCTAACTAAATGCTTGTGTTTCTAGCTCCAACAGTAATACCTAGCTAAATGCTTGTGTTTCTAGCTCCAACATAAATACCTAACTAAATGCTTGTGTCCCTAGCTCCAACAGTAATACCTAGCTAAATGCTTGTGTTCCTAGCTCCAACAGTAATACCTAGCTAAATGCTTGTGTTCCTAGCTCCAACAGTAGTACCTAACTAAATGCTTGTGTTCCTAGCTCCAACAGTGCAGTACTTCCTGGCTAAATGATTGTGTTCCTGGCTCCAACAGTGCAGTACCACCTAGCTAAATGCTTGTGTTCCTGGCTCCAACAGTAATACCTAGCTAAATGCTTGTGTTCCTAGCTCCAACAGTAGTACCTAACTAAATGCTTGTGTTCCTAGCTCCAACAGTGCAGTACATACTGGCTAAATGCTTGTGTTCCTGGCTCCAACAGTGCAGTACCACCTAGCTAAATGCTTGTGTTTCTAGCTCCAACATAAATACCTAACTAAATGCTTGTGTTCTTATCTCCAACAGTGCAGTACCACCTAGCTAAATGCTTGTGTTTCTAGCTCCAACAGTAATACCTAACTAAATGCTTGTGTTCCTAGCTCCAACAGTAATACCTAGCTAAATGCTTGTGTTCCTAGCTCCAACAGTAATACCTAACTAAATGCTTGTGTTCCTAGCTCCAACAGTAATACCTAGCTAAATGCTTGTGTTCCTAGCTCCAACAGTAATACCTAGCTAAATGCTTGTGTGTCTAGCTCCAACAGTAATTCCTAGCTAAATGCTTGTGTTCCTAGCTCCAACAGTAATACCTAGCTAAATGCTCGTGTGTCTAGCTCCAACAGTAATTACTAACTAAATGTGTGTGTTTCTAGCTCCAACAGTAATACCTAGCTAAATGCTTGTGTTTCTAGCTCCAACATAAATACCTAACTAAATGCTTGTGTTTCTAGCTCCAACAGTAATACCTAGCTAAATGCTTGTGTTCCTAGCTCCAACAGTAATACCTAGCTAAATGCTTGTGTTCCTAGCTCCAACAGTAGTACCTAACTAAATGCTTGTGTTCCTAGCTCCAACAGTGCAGTACTTCCTGGCTAAATGCTTGTGTTCCTGGCTCCAACAGTGCAGTACCACCTAGCTAAATGCTTGTGTTCCTAGCTCCAACAGTAATACCTAGCTAAATGCTTGTGTTCCTAGCTCCAACAGTAATACCTAGCTAAATGCTTGTGTTCCTAGCTCCAAAAGTAGTACCTAACTAAATGCTTGTGTTCCTAGCTCCAACAGTGCAGTACCACCTAGCTAAATGCTTGTTTTTCTAGCTCCAACATAAATACCTAACTAAATGCTTGTGTTCCTAGCTCCAACAGTAATACCTAACTAAATGCTTGTGTTTCTAGCTCCAACATAAATACCTAGCTAAATGCTTGTGTTTCATGCTCCAAAAGTAATACCTAGCTAAATGCTTGTGTTTCTAGCTCCAACATAAATACCTAACTAAATGCTTGTGTTTCTAGCTCCAACAGTAATACCTAGCTAAATGCTTGTGTTTCTAGCTCCAACATAAATACCTAACTAAATGCTTGTGTTTCTAGCTCCAACAGTAATACCTAGCTAAATGCTTGTGTTTCTAGCTCCAACATAAATACCTAACTAAATGCTTGTGTTTCTAGCTCCAACATAAATACCTAGCTAAATGCTTGTGTTTCTAGCTCCAACATAAATACCTAACTAAATGCTTGTGTTTCTAGCTCCAACAGTAATACCTAGCTAAATGCTTGGGTTTCTAGCTCCAACAGTAATACCTAACTAAATGCTTGTGTTCCTAGCTCCAACAGTAATACCTAGCTAAATGCTTGTGTTCCTAGCTCCAACAGTAATACCTAACTAAATGCTTGTGTTCCTAGCTCCAACAGTAATACCTAGCTAAATGCTTGTGTTTCTAGCTCCAACATAAATACCTAACTAAATGCGTGTGTTTCTAGCTCCAACATAAATACCTAACTAAATGCTTGTGTTTCTAGCTCCAACAGTGCAGTGATACCTAGCAATACATTTTTTTTTTAAATAATTAAGAAGTATCAGAACGAGCAATGTCAGAGACCGGAATGTGTGTGTGTGTGTATATATATATATATATAAAGAAGAGAGAGAGAGAGAGACTGAGACCTATACCCTCCTACACACAAAACAGTTCACCCTCAATTGTTCTGCATCTCTTGCGAATATTATGCCATCTTAGATTTTTAAAAAGACGCCTCGTATTTGATCAATATGTCATTCCTCATTAGAATAGATGTTTGGGATGCTGATGATAAAACTCTATAAAGAAGCTGATTAACCTCAATGACCACGTGATCTTTTATAATTGATACATTGTATCATCTTAAATTCTTGAGTGGTGACAGATTTAATGAATGGATCGTTGATGTAATGAATGTTTAAAAAAAAAATGTTTTAGAGTCATAAAGCACGGTAGATGATCAACGCTAAATGTTTAGTGTTTATATGTGTTGTAACTGTCAAATAGAGACTATTATAGTCCATTTCTACTACCACATTAGGCCTATTTTTAGTCATTTTAAAAGAATGTTGATGTCAAACCTGTTTGCAAACACTACTGCAAGCCACTTCGGATGAAAGGGCCTCCGCTAAATGGCAATATGGTAATATGTATTATTATATCAACATGAACAATGTTGGAAATAGTCCAGTCAACCCATCTATTCTGGAAAGCCCTGCTTCTAGTCAACCCATCTATTCTGTAAAGCCCTGCTTCTAGTCAACCCATCTATTCTGGAAAGCCCTGCTTCTAGTCAACCCATCTATTCTGTAAAGCCCTGCTTCTAGTCAACACATCTATTCTGTAAAGCCCTGCTTCTAGTCAACCCATCTATTCTGGGAAGCCCTGCTTCTAGTCAACACATCTATTCTGTAAAGCCCTGCTTCTAGTCAACCCATCTATTCCGTAAAGCCCTGCTTCTAGTCAACACATCTATTCTGGAAAGCCCTGCTTCTAGTCAACCCATCTATTCCGTAAAGCCCTGCTTCTAGTCAACACATCTATTCTGGAAAGCCCTGCTTCTAGTCAACCCATCTATTCTGTAAAGCCCTGCTTCTAGTCAACCCATCTATTCTGGAAAGCCCTGCTTCTAGTCAACCCATCTATTCTGTAAAGGCCTGCTTCTAGTCAACCTATCTATTCTGGAAAGCCCTGCTTCTAGTCAACCCATCTATTCTGGAAAGCCCTGCTTCTAGTCAACCCATCTATTCTTTAAAGCCCTGCTTCTAGTCAACCCATCTATTCTGGAAAGCCCTGCTTCTAGTCAACCCATCTATTCTATAAAGCCCTGCTTCTAGTCAACCCATCTATTCTTTAAAGCCCTGCTTCTAGTCAACACATCTATTCTGGAAAGCCCTGCTTCTAGTCAACACATCTATTCTGGAAAGCCCTGCTTCTAGTCAACCCATCTATTCTTTAAAGCCCTGCTTCTAGTCAACACATCTATTCTGGAAAGCCCTGCTTCTAGTCAACCCATCTATTCTGTAAAGCCCTGCTTCTAGTCAACCCATCTATTCTGTAAAGCCCTGCGTCTAGTCAACCCATGTATTCTATAAAGCCCTGCGTCTGTCTGTCTGTCTGTCTGTCTGTGTAAGCGTCTCTGAATCCCAGTCTTTGTGAGTGCAGATGTAGCTTTCACTCCAGTGTTCTCTACGGTCTTAGTAGTGTGATACCCATCACACACACACACACACACACACACACACACACACACACACACACACACACACACACACACACACACACACACACACACACACACACACACACTAGCAGATGTAGTTGTATTGTGGTGTTCTCTACAGTCTTAGTAGTGTTGAACCTGTCAGATGGTCATACCAGGGACAGACTTCTCCACTGTCTTCACCACTAAGCTGGCTTTATATTTTCAGTTTCACACCAGTCGCCAACATAACTTTACAGACTCTAGTTTATTATTTCTTTGTTGATTATTTCTTTCTCTCTTTCACTCTCTCCTTCTTCCGTCTCTCTCGCCCTCCCTTTCGCTCTTTCTCGCTTAATATACAGTATCCCTTCTTTCTTAAAGGGGCAGTGACGTGAGTTTTTTTGTTGATTTTTTTTCATTTACATGTTGTTGTTTTTTTAATGACACTGTGAGGTTGAAATACCACTAATGCCATTGTTGTGGAAGAGATGTTGAAAATAAACGACTGGAATTTCAGCCTGTTCAGGTGGGATGGAACTTCTGGCCAACATCATGACGTCACAATGTGATCTGATTATATTAGACCAATGACTGTTCATCTGGGTAAGGGTGTGGGCTGTAGACCATCCTATCAGCCAATCAGGTCTGTGTATGTAAATTACACTACATGACCAAAGGTATGTGGACACCTGCTCGTCGAACATCTCATTCCAAAATCATGGGCATTATTGTGGAGTTGGTCCCCCCTTTGCTGCTATAACAGCCTCCACTCTTCTGGGAAGGCTTGCCACTAGATGTAGGGACATTGGTGCGGAGACTTGCTTCCATTCAGCCACAAGAGCCTTGCTGAAACAGGAAAGAGCCTTCCCCAAACTGTTGCCACATTGTTGGAAGCCCAGAATCATCTAGAATGTAATTGTATGCTGTAGCGTTAAGATATCCTTTCGATGGAACTAAGGGGCCGGGAACCATGAGAAACAGCCCCAGACCATTATTCCTCCTCCACCAAACTTTACAGTTGGCACTATGCATTGGGGCAGGTAGCGTTCTCCTGGCATCCGCCAAACCCAGATTCGTCCGTCGGACTGCAGGATGGTGAGGCGTGATTCATCACTCCAGCGTAACGCGTTTCCACTGCAGAGTCCAATGGCGGCAAGCTTTACACCACTCCAGCCGACACGTGGTGATCTTAGGCTTATGTGCAGCTGCTCGGCCATGGAAACCCATTTTAAGAAGCTCTCGACGAACAGTTATTGTGCTGACGTTGCTTCCAGAGGCAGTTTGGAAATCAGTAGTGAGTGTTGTAACCCGAGGACAACATTTCTGCACATCAGCACTCAGCGGTTCCGTCCTGTGGCCTACCACTTCGCGGCTGAGCCGTTGTTTCTCCTAGACATTTCCACTTCACAATACAGTTGACTGGGGCAGCTCTACAGGGCAGTAACTTGTAGGAAAGGTGGCATCTTATGATGGTGCCATGTTGAAAGTCATTGAGCTCTTCAGTAAGGCCACTCTACTACTGTCCCCTAATATTGAATTTCACCCCTTTTGCATTTCTACTGTCAATGTTTGTCTATGGAGATTGCATGGCTTTGTGCTTGATTGTGTATACCTCTCAGCAACGGGTGTGGTTGAAATAGCCTTAAGGCTTTAAGTTTCTCTCTCTATTTCTGTCTGTCTCTTTTCACCCTCTATGTTCTCTCTCCCTCTGCCTCTCCATCTCTCCCTCTCTCTCTCTCTGCCTCTCCATCTCTCTCTCTCTCTCTCTCTCTCTCTCTCTCTGCCTCTCCATCTCTCTCTCCCTCTCTCTCTCTCTCTCTCTCTGCCTCTCCATCTCTCTCTCTGCCTCTCCATCTCTCTCCCTCTGCCTCTCTCTCTGTCTCTTTCTGTCTCTCTCTCTCTGCATCTCTCTTTCTCTCTCTCTCTCTGCCTCTCCATCTCTCTCTCTCTGTCTCTCTCTGCCTCTCCATCTCTCTCTCTCTCTCTGCCTCTCCATCTCTCTCTCTCTGCCTCTCTCTCTGTCTCTCTCTCTGTGTCTCTCTCTCTGCATCTCTCTCTCTCTCACTCTAGCGTCTCTCTCTCTCTCTCCCCCTCTCTGCCTCCCTCCCTCTCGGTCTGTCCGTTCCCATTGCTCCTGGGAGGTGTGTGTGGGTGACAGTGGTCCTAATGAAGATGTAAAACTGTGGTTAGCAGCAGGTTTCTGAAGGTTACTCTGTCTACACTGGGGGAAGTGAGAAAGAATCAAGTCACTGATGACATGTGACGGTTTCATCCAGGAATGATGCAAACCTGTGTTAATGAACCAACCCGGGGAGAGGACAGTGGAAAGATGAGAGCGACGGGGAAAGCAGAGAGCAAAGGAGAGCAGGGTGGGTAGGCAGGGGACAGGGGATGTCCCAGACTGTGGGGCATCATAAGCTAGGCCTGGGGAGGATGTCTGCTTCTCTCTGACATTTCGAAAGGGGGAAAAAAAATGTGTTCAGACAACTCTCCCAACAAATCATGAGTTTGGGTAGGCGGGGCGGGGCTTGGCTTGGCGTGGTGGGGCGTGGTGGGGCTTGGCGTGGTGGGGCGGGGCGTGGAGGGGGCGGTGCGGGGCGTTGTGGGGCGGGGCTTGGCGGGGCGGGGTGTTACCGGTAGTGTGCTTCCCATTTCCAACTCGTCACCCCCGGGCGGGGGGGGGGAGACACTGTAACAAGTGTATGTGTGTCTGTTTAAAGAGTGTTTGAGGGTATTGGCTCTTTTGCTGTTGCTGCAGCATCAGTTGAACTACCAGGACAGCAGAATGTTAGAGTCAATTAAATTGTCAATGCTCTGGCTTAGATCACTGGGCACATCGTCTTCCTCTATCCCTGGGGTTTCCTCTCTGTCTTCATAATGAGAGTCAGAGAGCTGAAATGTCTGGGAGGCTGGTGTCTTTGAGCCACAGGACAGCTGAGGTCTTTCCAAACAAGTGGATGGTTACTGTAAGAGCAAATCTGTCAAGAAGTAGCAATTGCCTCCCGAGTGGCGCAGCGGTCTAAGGCACTGTGCTGGAGGTGTCACTACAGACCCAGGTATGATCCCAGGCTGTGTCACAGTTGGCTGCGACCGGGAGACCCATGAGGTGGTGCACAATTGGCCCAGCTTTCAAGCTGATCCCGACAGTGTACTACTTTTGAGGTTCAAAGGGGGGCCCATAGGGGGGCGGTGACACTCAGTGGTAACACTCAGGTAATGGTGTTCCATTTGGGGCGAAGCCTAATGATCTGAAGTTAAATGTACACAGTGTGCAAAACATTAGGAACACCTTCCTAATATTGAGTTGCACCCCGTTTTGCCCTCAGAAGAGACTCAATTTGTGATGCCATGGACTCTACAAGGTGTCAAAAGCGTTCCACAGGGATGCTGGTCCATGTTGACTTCATTGCTTCCCACAGTTGGATCAAGTTGTCTGGATGTCCTTTGTGTGGTGGACCATTTTTGATACACACGGGATACTGTTGAGCGTGAAAAACACAGCAGCGTTGCAGTTCTTAACACTCAAACCGGTGCACCTGGCACCTACTACCACACCCCGTTCAAAGTCACTTAAATATTTTGTCTTGGCAATTCACCCTCTGAATGGAACACATACACAATCCATGTCTCAGTTGTCTCAAGGCTTAAAAATCCTTCTTTAACCCGTCTCCACCCCATCTACACTGGTTGAAGTGACATCTATAAGGAGGATGTCCTCACTGTGTGTTACCAGGATGTCCTCACTGTGTTACCAGGATGTCCTCACTGTGTGTTACCAGGATGTCCTCACTGTGTGTTACCAGGATGTCCTCACTGTGTGTTACCAGGATGTCCTCACTGTGTGTTACCAGGATGTCCTCACTGAGTGTAACCAGGATGTCCTCACTGAGTGTTACCAGGATGTCCTCACTGAGTGTTACCAGGATGTCCTCACTGTGTTACCAGGATGTCCTCACTGTGTGTTACCAGGATGTCCTCACTGAGTGTTACCAGGATGTCTTCACTGAGTGTTACCAGGATGTCCTCACTGTGTGTTACCAGGATGTCCTCACTGTGTGTTACCAGGATGTCCTCACTGTGTGTTACCAGGATGTCCTCACTGTGTGTTACCAGGATGTCCTCACTGAGTGTAACCAGGATGTCCTCACTGAGTGTTACCAGGATGTCCTCACTGAGTGTTACCAGGATGTCCTCACTGTGTTACCAGGATGTCCTCACTGTGTGTTACCAGGATGTCCTCACTGAGTGTTACCAGGATGTCCTCACTGAGTGTAACCAGGATGTCTTCACTGAGTGTTACCAGGATGTCCTCACTGTGTTACCAGGATGTCCTCACTGAGTGTAACCAGGATGTCTTCACTGAGTGTTACCAGGATGTCCTCACTGAGTGTTACCAGGATGTCCTCACTGAGTTTAACCTCACTGTGTGTTACCAGGATGTCCTCACTGTGTGTTAGCAGGATGTCCTCACTGAGTGTTACCAGGATGTCTTCACTGAGTGTTACCAGGATGTCCTCACTGAGTGTTACCAGGATGTCCTCACTGAGTATAACCTCACTGTGTGTTACCAGGATGTCCTCACTGTTTGTTACCAGGATGTCCTCACTGAGTGTTACCAGGATGTCCTCACTGTGTGTTACCAGGATGTCCTCACTGAGTGTTACCAGGATGTCCTCACTGAGTGTTACCAGGATGTCCTCACTGTGTGTAACCAGGATGTCCTCACTGAGTATAACCTCACTGTGTGTAACCAAATCAAATCAAATTTTATTTGTCACATACACATGGTTAGCAGATGTTAATGCGAGTGTATTACATAAGGATGCAGTCGATGATATAGAGTACAGTATATACGTATGCATATGAGATGAATAATGTAGGGTAAGTAACATTATATAAGGTAGCATTGTTTAAAGTGGCTAGTGATATATTTGCATCATTTCCCATCAATTCCCATTATTAAAGTGGCTGGAGTTGAGTCAGTGGCAGTGTGTTGGCAGCAGCCACTCAATGTTAGTGGTGGCTGTTTAACAGTCTGATGGCCTTGAGATAGAAGCTGTTTTTCAGTCTCTCGGTCCCAGCTTTGATGCACCTGTACTGACCTCACCTTCTGGATGATAGCGGGGTGAACAGGCAGTGGCTCAGGTGGTAGATGTCCTTGATGATCTTTATGGCCTTCCTGTAACATCGGGTGGTGTAGGTGTCCTGGAGGGCAGGTAGTTTGCCCCCGGTGATGCGTTGTGCAGACCTCACTACCCTCTGGAGAGCCTTACGGTTGAGGGCGGAGCAGTTGCCGTACCAGGCGGTGATACAGCCCGCCAGGATGCTCTCGATTGTGCATCTGTAGAAGTTTGTGAGTGCTTTTGGTGACAAGCCGAATTTCTTCAGCCTCCTGAGGTTGAAGAGGCGCTGCTGCGCCTTCTTCACGATGCTGTCTGTGTGAGTGGACCAATTCAGTTTGTCTGTGATGTGTATGCCGAGGAACTTAAAACTTGCTACTCTCTCCACTACTGTTCCATCGATGTGGATAGGGGGGTGTTCCCTCTGCTGTTTCCTGAAGTCCACAATCATCTCCTTAGTTTTGTTGACGTTGAGTGTGAGGTTATTTTCCTGACACCACACTCCGAGGGCCCTCACCTCCTCCCTGTAGGCCGTCTCGTCGTTGTTAGTAATCAAGCCTACCACTGTTGTGTCGTCCGCAAACTTGATGATTGAGTTGGAGGCGTGCGTGGCCACGCAGTCGTGGGTGAACAGGGAGTACAGGAGAGGGCTCAACCAGGATGTCCTCACTGAGTATAACCTCACTGAGTGTTACCAGGATGTCCTCACTGTGTATTACCAGGATGTCTTCACTGAGTATAACCTCACTGTGTGTAAGCAGGATGTCCTCACTGAGTATTACCAGGATGTCCTCACTGTGTATTACCAGGATGTCCTCACTGAGTATAACCTCACTGTGTGTAAGCAGGATGTCCTCACTGAGTATAACCTCACTGTGTGTTACCAGGATGTCTTCACTGAGTGTTACCAGGATGTCCTCACTGAGTGTTACCAGGATGTCCTCACTGAGTGTTACCAGGATGTCTTCACTGAGTATAACCTCACTGTGTGTAAGCAGGATGTCCTCACTGAGTATTACCAGGATGTCCTCACTGAGTATAACCTCACTGTGTGTAAGCAGGATGTCCTCACTGAGTATAACCTCACTGTGTGTTACCAGGATGTCCTCACTGAGTGTTACCAGGATGTCCTCACTGTGTGTTACCAGAATGTCCTCACGGAGTATAACCTCACTGTGTGTTACCAGGATGTCCTCACTGAGTGTTACCAGGATGTCCTCACTGAGTGTTACCAGGATGTCCTCACTGAGTGTTACCAGGATGTCCTCACTGTGTGTTACCAGGATGCCTTCACTGTGTTACCAGGATGTCCTCACTGAGTGTTACCAGGATGCCTTCACTGTGTTACCAGGATGTCCTCACTGAGTGTTACCAGGATGTCCTCACTGTGTGTTACCAGGATGTCCTCACTGAGTGTTACCAGGATGCCTTCACTGTGTTACCAGGATGTCCTCACTGTGTGTTACCAGGATGTCTTCACTGAGTGTTACCAGGATGTCTTCACTGTGTATAACCTCACTGTGTGTTACCAGGATGTCCTCACTGAGTGTTACCAGGATGTCCTCACTGTGTATAACCTCACTGTGTGTAACCAGGATGTCCTCACTGAGTGTTACCAGGATGTCTTCACTGAGTATAACCTCACTGTGTGTAACCAGGATGTCCTCACTGAGTGTTACCAGGATGTCCTCACTGTGTGTTACCAGAATGTCTTCACTGTGTTACCAGGATGTCCTCACTGAGTGTTACCAGGATGTCCTCACTGAGTGTTACCAGGATGTCCTCACTGTGTGTTACCAGGATGTCTTCACTGAGTGTTACCAGGATGTCCTCACTGAGTGTTACCAGGATGTCCTCACTGTGTGTAACCAGGATGTCCTCACTGAGTGTTACCAGGATGTCTTCACTGTGTATAACCTCACTGTGTGTTACCAGGATGTCCTCACTGAGTGTTACCAGGATGTCCTCACTGAGTATAACCTCACTGTGTGTAACCAGGATGTCCTCACTGAGTGTTACCAGGATGTCCTCACTGTGTATTACCAGAATGTCTTCACTGTGTTACCAGGATGTCCTCACTGAGTGTTACCAGGATGTCCTCACTGTGTATAACCTCACTGTGTGTAACCAGGATGTCCTCACTGAGTATAACCTCACTGTGGCCACTAAACAATAGCTAAGTGGAATAGCTAGTTGCTGTCATTGAACAAAACGGCTGTATGCCATTCAAATGTTTTTCAAAGTATTGGTTGGAGATTTTAGGAAAATATTCAGCAACTCTTGGAGGATAATAAAAGCTGACTTTGTTATGAAAACCAGTGTACCTTGGTGGGAAAATCAGGTATAGCAGCAGTATATAGGGCTGAATGTTTGATAAGGGCTCGTTAATACAATGAGTTTGTTAATAGAATGGCATTTCCAGATTCCTTGCCAAGTTCTTTGTTCACTTGTTGAGTTGCACTGAGATCCAAATCTGATGATCTCAGCATTACCCCCCCCCCCCTCGGCCCGGCGGTGAACCGGTAGATAACTATACGAGGGGCAGCCCATCTGGGGTTAGACAAGATGTTGCAAGATGTTGAAGCTTGTACACCCAAGCATGAGCAAAAACATACACACACACACACACAGACACACACACACACACATGGTCTCACACACACACACACGCACACACACACACACACACACACACACACACACACACACACACACACACACACACACACACACACACACACACACACACATGGTCACACACGCACACACACACACACACACACACACACACACACACACAGACACACACACACACACACACACACACACACACACACACACACACACACACACACACACACACACACACACACACAACAGCCCCTGTCACCAGTAATGACTCCTATATGACACCCTAAGCCAGGCCAGTCCTGTTTAGTCTGGGACGCATCACATTAGAATAATCACTGCATGTCAGACTACATTTAATAGACTTACACACTTGTACACACAGAGAGAGAGAGGCATGTACACACACAGGTGCGTACACAAACACAAAACACACACACAGTGTCACCCAGCTGGGCCGTCAAAGCCAGTACCATGCACCATCTTGTCCCATAGCAGAATGAACTGTGTTTGCTCTACGCAGAGAGAGAGAGACAGAGAGAGAGAGAGAGAGCGCTAGAGAGAGAGAGAGAGAGAGAGAGAGAGAGAGCAAGAGAGAGAGAGAGAGCGAAAGAGAGAGAGAGAGCAAGAGAGAGAGAGAGCAAGAGAGAGAGAGTGAAAGAGAGCGAAAGAGAGAGAGAGAGTGCGAGAGAGATAGAGAGAGAGCAAAAAAGAGCAAAAGAGAGAGAGAGCAAAAGAGAGAGAGAGCAAGAGAGAGAGAGAGAGAGCGAAAATATGCATGTCCTGTTTGTTTAGAGGAACAATCTAGAAGCTCTAAAGTCATGACTGTAACATCTGCATAAGCACAAGGCCTCGGTTGCATTTGACCCTAGAGGGACAGTTTAGGGGAACACTAGTTTCTTTTTTCTCTGCTTTATGCAAAGTATGTACTCGATTCCATGCTGCTCTCAGTGAAGTACACTGTGTCGGCATATATAAATGTTTCCTGTTGAAGCAAATAGTTTCATTCTGTTCATTGTAGTTTCCAGAATGCATCTGCAACCCCATCTATGGATCAGATGATGTGACAGTGGTTCCTCCTTTAAAAGTTGCTTTCATACTGTCCACAGAAATGGTCTATAATCTCTCTCACACAGGCATCTAACTGTATCTGATATCTGGCATGTCTCAACGTCCCATGGGGGAAAAGTCTAGGGTCTGTGTTACATTGAACAGAGCACCCCTATGCCCGATGTGACGCTGTGTCTCAGGCCCGTGTGCAGCTCTCACTGCCTCCATTCTGCTGATGTTGGAGAAGAACCCTCCTCATGCTAATAACAGTTGGCTCGCAGTAACATTCTGATTCATACTATCCCTCACAAACACTTGGGCCAAGTTCCTTCAGCTCAGCTCAGCTCAGCTCAGCTCAGCTCTGGCCAAAATTCCTTCAGCTCTGCACGGCTCAGACCAGGCCAAGCTGGCCTTTAGCACGGCGTCTTTTTCCTCAAGTAGTGCAGGGGTTCACACCCAGCTGTGGGGGAAAACACACACTGAGGTGTGAATGGCTTTAGAAGCTGAGGAGAAGCTGTTGTGGTGGGTTGCTCTGGAAGTGGTGGGTTGCTCTAGCGGAGTCTGGACTCCACTGGTGACGAGGAGTCGAGTCTACTGCTGTCTACTACTTCTGTTCTTACTGCTGTCTACTACTTCTGTTCTTACTGCTGTCTACTACTTATGCTCCTACTGCTGTCTACTACATCTGTTCCTACTGCTGTCTACTAGATTTAAACATTTGGATGAAATAAAGACAAATGTCCTAACATTCATACAATGTTGCCATTATACTGTTCCCACAACCTAATGAAACATTCTGGGAACCTTTTAAAGAACAATGTGTTCTGGGAACGTTCTTTCAACATGAGGTGAATGTTTTCTACAAACATTTTAGAATCATTACCACGAATAGATAGATTTTTTTGTGTTAAACATTTTCACGAAACCTATCGAGTGTTCTGGGAGCTTTCACAGAACCAATTTTAGTTGGCTGGGAAAATATTACTGTTACATTGTATAATTATATATATTATATTACCTGGAAACCTCATGAGACATTTTGGGGGGTTGATGTGTGGTGGTTGGTACAGATGTTGTACACAAGAGTTTAGTGATTTTATTTAACCAGGCAAGTCAGTTAAGAACAAATTCTTATTTTCAATGACGGCCTAGTGGGTCAACTGCCTGTTTCAGGGGCAGAACGACAGATTTGTACCTTGTCAGCTAGGGGGGTTGAACTTGCAACCTTCCGGTTACTAGTCCAACGCTCTAACCACTAGGCTACCTGCCTCTAACCACTAGGCTACCTGCCTCTAACCACTAGGCTACCTGCCTCTAACCACTAGGCTACCTGCCTCTAACCACTAGGCTACCTGCCTCTAACCACTAGGCTACCTGCCTCTAACCACTAGGCTACCTGCCTCTAACCACTAGGCTACCTGCCTCTAACCACTTGGCTACCTGTCTCTAACCACTAGGCTACCTGCCGCCTCTACACTCTAACCACTAGGCTACCTGCCGCCTCAACACTCTAACCACTAGGCTACCTGCCACCTCAACACTCTAACCACTAGGCTACCTGCCGCCTCTACACTCTAACCACTAGGCTACCCTGCCGCCTCTACACTCTAACCACTAGGCTACCCTGCCGCCTCTACACTCTAACCACCAGGCCACCCTGCCACCTCTACACTCTAACCACTTGGCTACCTGCCTCTAACCACTTGGCTACCTGCCTCTAACCACTTGGCTACCTGCCTCTAACCACTTGGCTACCTGCCTCTAACCACTAGGCTACCTGCCACCTCTACACTCTAACCACTAGGCTACCCTGCCGCCTCTACACTCTAACCACTAGGCTACCTGCCTCTAACCACTTGGCTACCTGCCTCTAACCACTTGGCTACCTGTCTCTAACCACTAGGCTACCTGCTGCCTCTACACTCTAACCACTAGGCTACCTGCCGCCTCTACACTCTAACCACTAGGCTACCTGCCGCCTCTACACTCTAACCACTAGGCTACCTGCCTCTAACCACTAGGCTACCTGCCTCTAACCACTAGGCTACCTGCCTCTAACCACTAGGCTACCTGCCTCTAACCACTAGGCTACCTGCCTCTAACCACTAGGCTACCTGCCTCTAACCACTAGGCTACCTGCCTCTAACCACTTGGCTACCTGCCGCCTCTACACTCTAACCACTAGGCTACCTGCCGCCTCAACACTCTAACCACTAGGCTACCTGCCACCTCTACACTCTAACCTCTTGGCTACCTGCCACCTCTACACTCTAACCACAATGCTACCTGCCGCCTCTACACTCTAACCACTAGGCTACCCTGCCGCCTCTACACTCCTAACCACTAGGCTACCCTGCCGCCTCTACACTCTAACCACCAGGCCACCCTGCCACCTCTACACTCTAACCACTTGGCTACCT